>NW_027330870.1:0-21060 GCF_022965805.1 Primulina eburnea
AGTGATGTGAATGAAAACGTTGAAGGAAGTGAAGTGATTGTGACTAGTTTGTTAATGATGGCGACGTCGTGAGGGTTATGGTCCCAGTGGGAGCCCGACGATCGTGTTTTCATTGTTGCGAACATGAGGTTATGAGGTTGAGGTAAGAATGGGAATATCGTGAGGGGAGAAGGCCCCAGAGAGAGCCCATTTATGGTAGAAGGCCCCAGAGGGAGCCCCGACAATCGTATTTCTATTCGATAATGTTAGGCCAGGGCCCAGTTGACCGGTGAGAGTGTTGCTGGTGTCCCCCGCCGTCCAGTACTGTGGTTACACGTAGATGGATCCATCGTCATGTCACGTCATGTTGAGGAAAGTCACAATTAACGATCTGAATTCAACAAAGGATAAAGGAAAATGTTTATGATCATGTTAAAGGATTTTATGTCATGTTGAGGAAAAATGTTAAAGTTTATGCATATCATGAAAAGTTATTTTTACTTAAAAGTATTTTCACAGTTGCATGTGAGTTTATTACGTATTATTTGTTATAAAGGTTATGGTGTGTTGAGTCTTTAGACTCACTAGGTGTGATGGATGCAGGTGGTAATGGGGGAGGTCTTGATGAGTGATACTATTGGACTGAAGGTGCACACAACCCGAGGACAAGCGCTACATTTTCCGCATTACGTTTTATGATTACTGATTTAAGTTAAAGATTTTTAAGATTATTTATTTATGCTTTTGAGGGATTTTTGGGAGGTTTAGTATGAGCTTTCCTTTTCAAAATATTGCTTTTTGGGTTTGGTAAAACAGTAGACGGTTTTGTTTGCAAGACTTTTTAACTTGATTTTTAATACTAATTGATTGAGGTTTTATTTTAAAATGGGAAAAATATTTTATAAAAATATTTTGTTGTGATATTTCAGTTGGTCGAAATTTGAGTTAGAAAGAAAAAAAAATTTCTAATACTTTTAAAGCAATAAAAGGGACAGATGTTTCAATAAATTTGACGTTTAAAATTCAATAACAATGCAAAAATCTTCGGCTAAAAAATAAGCATGCTATTCAGAAATATTATTACATTATATGCAATCAATTGATTTAGTAGTTTTCTTTCCTAAGTCATGGGATCAGATCCCATCAGGTGGATCACAGAATACTGGACTTAGAATCAGTGGTCATTGATTCTTGTTCATGTCAGTGCATGGCTAATAATGTCATCTGCATAATCCTCACACTAACAGAATCACTTGACAGCCCAAAATTCTTGATCAACTAAAAACTCATCTAGAACAGATTGAATGCCAGGATACTTATGAACTTGAGCAATTTCAATGTTGAGACTCAAATGCTATACATCGTATCAGTAAAATTGCATCAAAGCAATTCAATACTAAAATAAGCAAACTTTGAAAAGTTAACAATTACAAAGATCGTAACGAGGCTACCAGAAGCGACCGCCACCAGATTCTCTTCGGACCAAGCAACAGCGTTCGGATAACATGGCGCTGATACGAGCACCGCTGCTTGGAAGCGGGAAGACATTGTTGAAGAGAATTGAAACAGAAAGCAGAGCGGAGTTTTATTATTTTGGAGTGAAGCGGATTCGATGCTTCGACCAAATTTGTGAAACAGCTCGAATTGTCCAAATAGAATTACACCATATAACCTTCATATTTTTGTATTTCCTAGACTAGACTAGAAGACTAAAAAAAATCTTCTATTTTAAATTATTAAAAAAATTAAAAATATTTATTTTTATGTGGATTTAGGGATTTCTCGCTTAGAGGGCAAAAACAATGGATATTGAGGAAGCAACAAGCATTGAAGAAATCTCATGCATTACCCAATTTAGGGGTGAGTAGAAATCAAAGCCAAATCAAATAGTTGGTTTGGTTTTTAGTCGATCGATTTATATTGGTTTTAAAATTAATCATATCGAAAAAATTGGTTTTGTTCAAAGTTTTGGTGAAAAATCCTAACCGAACCAATTTTATAAATATACAATATTTTTAATTATATACATATTATTTTATTTTATGTCATATAATTGATATTATGAAAGTTTGATGATTGGTATTGGTGGCACATTTTATAAAGCTAAAAAAAATTGACCATTATCCCGTTCAATCTTCACAAGTACTTATTGATCTTCATGATGTTTTTGGAAAGGTTAAAAACCTCGAGCAAGAAATCTTGGATGCGAGTGAATTTACTCTCACCAAATACCCAAGTTGGATAAACATAAAAGATAAATGTCTTTCTTTCTTTAAAGTGTGATAATGGATGATATTGAAGCTATTTCTAAAAGTTGAACTATTGAAAAACTTATATTTATCTATTTATAATAGCTAGTTTTGAAAATTTAAATTATGATTATAAAAAGTCAAAATATTTTATTTGAACAAAATTAAAATTTAAAATTGAACATCCAAAGGTTCGCGACGGTATTGAAAAAGCCGTCGCTATATTAAGCGACGGAATTGAAAAATCCGTCGCTATATTAAACGGCGATTTTTTTTAAAAAAACCGTCGTTTAAGAAGCGACGGTTTGTAACCATAAAATGCATAAAAAAAACTACTACGCAAAAATTAAAATTATGTAGTAAATTTTCGGGGGGAAAAAAAATTAAAACCTGATTTTTACGAAGTTATGCAGCTCCACGTAACGCTGGAAGATCGTACCGACGAGAAAATCTACGAAATAAATACGAAAAAATGTTAGTACAAAATTAAAAAATCGAAACTTCGAAAAATTGATAGAGTTTAACTACTACTAGAGATAGACGAAAAATCGTTTAAGAAAATGTCTGCGAACCTCGGTATATATAGAATTATAGCGACGGTAACCGCCGCGATAATAGCGACGGTTTTGGTAAAAACCGTCGCCGATCTAGATCGGCGACTGTTTTATTAAAACTGTCGCTATTATAGCGATGGTTTTCCTTAAACCGTCGCTATAATAGCGACAGTTTTTAATAAAACCGTCGCTTGTCAAATTAAGAGACGGTTTCCTAAAACCGTCGCTACAAAATAACGACGGGTAGAATACAAGACCGTAGCATAATGCGACAGTTAAAAAACCCGTCGCACATAATAACGACGGGTTTATCAAACAGTCGCATTATTAGCGACAGTTTATGAAAAACCGTCGCTATTATAGCGACGGTTTTTCTTGAATCGTCGCTATTCTAGCGACGATTTTAATTTAACCGTCGCTTAATTTGATAAGCGAAGGTTTTATTTAAAACCAATAAAACCGTCGCTATAATAGCGACGGTTTTAATAAAACCATCGCTATGCTTTCCGTTTTTTGTAGTGGCTACCCATATCAAATAGATAATATTAATTAGGAAATTGTAATTATGATCCTATTTATTTGTCTATTTTTTATTTTTGTCTTCTAAATTGTCAATTTTCCATCTTAGCATGTTATCTTAGTTTCTTTCTTCTTATTTTCTTTTTGCAATTTTAGTTTTTTTCTCACACGGTGTTAATGAAGTGTTGACGCAACGTTACATGACGATGACGTGTACATTGTCACATTAAAACTTAGAGACATAGCAAACATATTTTTTGATCCTGAGCTGACTGATCCGATAAAAAAAATATTATCGTGGGTTCCAAAGAAAATTTCTTTGATACCTAGCAGGATGTTGGTCATCATGGTTTATGATCTCAGAATTAGTTGGAGAATACTACTCACTAATCGATGTACTAGTTTTTGATTTAGAAAATGAAAACATAGCTTTCTTCTTTCTTCCTTGAACTTTCATTATAAAACCAACATGTCAGGCCCCGAGACCGAGGCGTATGGTATATGATTTCTTCTCGGTTTGGAATTTGACATTCTCACCCCAACTTTTTACCATTGCATGAGTCTTGGCTAAACAATCCATTCTCAGAATGATGTCAAAATCCACCATTGAGAGTTGAATCGAGTTGGCATTGAACGTATACATATTGTTACTGATTTTATAGTCTCGATGTAACTCGAAGGTTTCGATAGCCTTACTAGTAGGTTTTGCTATCCTAAAAGGTCTAACAAGCATTTTAGGTTTAACCCCTAATTTCTTAGTGAACCTCATAGATATAAAAGAATGTGTGTCACCACAATCAAACAACACATAAGCAGGTAAATTTTTTTATTAGAATAATAACTTCTAAAAAAAACTAGTGAAGGTCCCTCTAAGTTGCTAAATCTCGAGTTCGAGGTTACTCATGGTCTTAGATTGGGTCGCCATTTCTTGCTCAAACTTTGTCAAAATTATGTTCGAAAATGATGCGACGCTGAATATATTAACTTTTTCGACATCATAGCAGCATTCTTTTTAATGTTAGAAAATTTTTGGTTCAACTTAACAATTTTCAATGTAAGATCAATATTTTTTGTTTCAATGTCACAATTTTCAATATAAAATCAGTACTATAAAGATAATTTTCTTAACTAAACACATAAACTAAGCTTTACAATAATGACATTCTATTACAATTAACTATAAAAAATTGATTTTTTAGCATTTTTATTTGCAAAGTGATCAACCAATATTTCATAAATAGATTTTTATTAGAACTCATTGATGTTGCGGAATATCACGAACCGGAACCTTCTTGTGCATTCCAAAAACTTCTAAATAGGTGCTCTGTAGAGGTTCAAGCACTTTTAAAACATTCTCCATATTTCATCAATTAAGAATTTTCTGTGAAATCTTTTGTGCATAGAATAATCATTTAGAGTAGTATAGAATGGAATTAACTAGAATAGTGTAGATCTTAGAACCTCCTAGAGAGTTGATATGTATCGCTTTCATTGTAGAAAGCTACTAGTATAAATAGGATTAATATAAATAGGGTGAAGCTCTTATTGTAAACTACCAAGATTTCAAGCAATATATCATTTTCTTTCATAGTTTTCTAGAAGCATTTTTACTTAAGTCACTTGCATACAAGCACCAAAGGACTTTATCTATGCAGCTTACATGGGTAAAAGAATAAAGTAAATGTCATAATTGTACAAAAACCGTAAAATATTATTAAAATAAAGATTGTTTTACATTAGAGCCAATAAAAACCCAATCCACAAGTTGGCTCGCTGGACACCTACTCTAACAAATACAAAATACTTGGAAATTCAAATATCCAACCATATTTTTCCTACCAATTAATAGAATAAACATCCTTCCATGGTAGTTATTATGTATAGGAAATATCAGTGGATTTTCAAAGAAGCACCGCAAAAGGAAAAATTGGAAACACAGACCTGCTGACGGAGATAGAAGCCTGTCATAAATCATAGATTGTAAGGGGCTGCTGACTGAGGATTTCAGTCGAGAGGGCGGACTTTTCATTGACAATTTTTAAAGATGAATTTCGTTATACTGGAGATGGGGAGAGTAAATATTCAGGCTGTAATCTTTGTAGAAGTATCCCACATAAGGGACAACATGGTGAGAAAGATTTCTTGAAGGCTGAAGATTCGAAAAAAGATTTAAAATTGGAAGGGTATAAAGGCATCGTGAAAAAAATTAGAGGTGCCAACTTTGAAGCTCGTCTTTGACAACACATGCAAAACCAGGAATATTTAGCAGGGCAAAGTTGCATAGATACAGAACACCGGTGTAGCTTATGGGTTTGATCAACTCCATTGCCATTCTTCACTCTCGAACAAATGGCGTATTCTATTGATTCAAATGGCACAATTGCTGAACAAAAACTGCAATGTTCTTCATATTCAAAACTCTCTCTCCTGTTAATAAAGCAAGAATGGAACCAGCCTTCAACTAATAGATTGATACAGTATCTTAAGATGCTATTCTATGTATGTGTGCATGAATGAAAAAAAAGAAGTTCAACAAAGATAAGAACATCATGAATTACCTCTTCTTAATTTTACCAACTTTGGCAGCAAGAAATTTTAAATCATCCTCGACAATTTTCTCATGAAGTGAGATATAGTGCTCCAGTTGTGGCCATTCATCAGGACGCCAACAGCCAACATCGCAAAAATTTGTTGGCACATCTGACAGAAGATCTAAAATGGCAGAAAAATATAAACCAACAAGTCTTCTCCGTAGTTCATTTTCACAGCACAACTGCAACTCCTTCCATACATTTGTCTGTTCCTCTATGGCACTACTGAATCTTTCCAAGTCTTGGTGTTTTGTACTCTCGCTCACCTCATCATTTTTAAGCACAACATGCCTGATGATTACATTGATGAGGTGCAACTTACGGGTTGAAAGAGTGGGAAAAATTTTAAATGTCGTAGACAAGAACGTAGTACAAATGCCAAAATTGGATCCAAAATAAGATGTCAGCCATTTCTGCAGAATATGCTCTACATAGTTTGGTATCGACTGTTTGAAAGACACGGGGGCTGCCACAATATCCCAAATGTTCAGAAGCCCACTGAAACTCCCACACAGACTCAGAGACCATAATATGTTTTTCTCCCACCAAATTAATTCTACCTCAGGGAAACGAGGAAATGATCCGAAATCAATATCAAAACATATATTGGAGGAAGTGTCCAATTGCTGCCCTCCAATCCAAAGGAACTCGATAGCAGCTTTCTGAGTTCTGTAAAATTACAATAACATTTATTGGTCAATCAAACATAGATAACTGTTTGAACGGTTAGTTCTTATTTCTTCCATTCAGCTTTTGACTAAATCATCAAAATTTTCTTTTAAAGAAATGTGAGTGCTTGTTTGTTGCAAGCATCTATCCACATGGCAGTTGCTATTTCATAATTTGTTACCAGAAAATATAATTTTAAAAGTTCACCTTTCCTGGTACATGGGATTTAATAAATCAGAATCAAATCTTCGAGCCTGCAAATAACAGACACCAAACTTCTTAGAACTAGATTTAAGTACAGGGGTATCAATGACATCTATTCAGCATAAGGTAAAAGGTGACCAAGTGCAAGAAAAGGATCAAGAGATTCCATTGCTTAGAGTCATTTCAGTCAACTAAGCTCCTTTTACTAGGTATTATTATATGACTACTGTTCCGGAGAGATGAAATTTCGATCTTTCTATTTTCCTCTTTATTTTTATTTTCAGTAAATTTTCTTTATTTTTGTAAAGGGCAAGAAGCAAGATATTGACCAATCTCATGTGAAACATAATATGAGAGAAGTAAAAAATCAATTTTTTGGATGGTATGTTATCTAGGAGTTTTCTCAAAATGTTATGAATAGAATTCAATTTTTTCTTCAAATCTTGAATCGCTACATCGAGTGAGTTTATTATTCTGACTTAAAATTTGATAAGAGAGAAAAAATAGTACAATATTCAGGATAAGTTCATGGACATTCCAACTATAAGAGAATGGACGGATGGAATATGATACCAGTGCAATTGCCAAGCTTCCATTAGATACTGCCAGACCAAAGCAAGAATCATATACATATGGAACCTGCAGAGAAAATCTAGAGTCTGTTGGAAACAAATATGCAAATTTAAAACAGAAGTAAACATGAAAAATTAATGCATACATCCAGGGAGCTATTCAAACCAGGAGTATTTGAAGGAATGTGTATTTCCCTTAGTGCTTTCCCAACTAAATTCCACGCTTTCATAGAGTTGTCCTGTAATTCATGAACTGATCAAATAATTTGGAGGGCTACCAAGCTTTTCAACCTCAAGGCTTTCTGCTTGAGGCATTACTTGATAACAAAAGCAATTAACATGGATTTTTTAATTTTTAATATATGTTGAACTAACACTCCCTTAATAAAATTCATATTTATATCCATAAAACACTTCCTTCAATATTTATTACCTGGCTGCAGCTGTACAAGCAGAGTCCATCAAAAGCCCAAGCTAAACCAGTGACCTGATTGTTATTTTACAAGATAAATCATATGTCATTCCATTTGCCAAAAAAGGTGTTGAGAACTTACAATGTGGTCATGCGCACTATAACAGCCAATTATTTCAAATTCATGGCTGGTCATATTCATGGTCCACACTTCAAATGATCCGGATCCTTTACCAATATCCAGGAACAAATTTAGTGGTGTTTGCAGGGGGCAGTAAATGAAAGTATGGAGACAGGTGCTGAATCAACAGTAATAACCTAATTACACGAGCAATCACAAGTTCCAAAATAAGATAAATCAAAGTAGCTGGTCTAAATTTTGAAAGGATAAGTAGCAGACTTTTAGCAGGATATGCTGACCTCCTTCAGCAAAGAAAATGAAGCATGAACAGTTTCAGATGACTTCAGCAGTTCCTTAATATTCACCTGCCAAATCTCCACTCTATAAACAAAAAGAAGAGGAAAGTCACAAAGTTAAATGTTATAATCACATAAAAGGTAAACCTTATATGTATGTGTGTGTATAATTCAGTAGTTCTAACCCATGTCAAGCAAATGTGCTAGACTTTTGGCTTTGAAAACAGAAAAAGGTTAATTATTTACTCACCTCCCATTAGAACTTCTCGTCGCTAAAAGAAGTTAAGGTTTTGAAATTTCAGAGCCATATAAAGCCCAGCAAATAGATGTGATGCATGTATCATGTGCCTTGAGAAAGACACAATTTGATGCTTTACATGGGAGTTCAGGGGTGATAATGGAATAACTCTCTGGTGCATCAATTCTCCAGAATGAAATTAGACCACATTTCAATCCAGTAGCAAGAATAGAGCAGCAGCCCGAGGAGTTATGAGGAATAGAAACCCAATCTTCAGATGTCCTCAGAATCGGTGACCAAGCCACAATAAGGGGTGTCAGCATTGCATTGCGAGAAGCATATTGTTGTGCCGTTATTAGTTGAACATTGCATTCTTTGATCTTCAGAGGTGTCTCTTCAGAAACAGATATGGGAATAATTTCCCATGTATTGTTTTCTTTTACATTGTCAAGTTTTTTTGCAGCAACCTAATAAAAATAGCAACACATTCAATGTAATGGCATATATCAAATGCACAACTTTTCAAATTGAAAGCAGATCATGTACCTGCATTGAAGCTGATTTAGTAAGTATGGAGGTTCATGTCATGGAATAAAATGATAAAACTAAATCAAATCGTGAATGCAGTGTGCAGTACATTAGTTTCATTTTGTCTCCTTCGTTTTCTTTCCTTTCTTAAACTAGATACAAGTGGCTCATTAGGGCATTCAGATTCTGCATTATCTCGACTCCCTATCACCTGTATAAAGAAAAAACCCCAAGAATAGTTGGAATTCATATCATTAATTGTTATGTCATCAAGAATATTTCATCTAGAAAAGTATATGGGGATATGAAAGAAACGGTAATCAGCAAAAAGTTGAAAGATAGAACCAACTCACATCTAAACTTTCTGAAGGTATAATTTGAGACTCTCCGAAATTGATCTTGGAAAGATAATTATACAGCATCTCTGATATGTCCATAACCTAGAAAATTTCAAATTATAACTTTAGCAAATGTGTGAAAAGCAAACATTAAATTTAGGAATCACAGATAACATACTAGATTCCAAATTCATGACATTTATTATGCATAAGCAACAAAACCGTAAATATAACAAACTTGAAGGGCTATGAAATTCTTTTTGAAAGAAATGTTGATTAGGTATTGCCTCTCCAAACATAAACAAAGCCTCCAGTACTAACACAACAAATTTACACATTAGCACAAATATGAATCTACTCATGGGCTCATAGCCAACACATAACCAACAGTAAGAACATAATTAAGAGCATCTATAGACACAAGAATTGAAACAATTCCATTGCTAAAATTTTCACCATTTTTTTTGGTTCAGGAAGATTATTAAAGTGAAGAGACAGCAAGCTCGAATCATAATTATGGTCCTGCCACCATTACTTCCTGAAAGCTTCATTTATAAAATACTTAAAACCTCAATCCATTCAGCCGAAAAATCACAGAAGGGAAAGCGGTAAAGTTTGACGCGTCCCCCAGTGGTGCAAACAGCAAGAAAACAACTGCACGATTCATAGCAAAATGTAGAATTAATTCAGGGAGGCAACTTGCGTTGCATACTCAAACAAAAACTTCGATCAGGGGTAATGGTATCAGTACCCAACATTGCTAGCAAGATGTGCAGGAGACCAGGAAATTAACCTAACACATGGCCTTGTATCCCGCGACACATGCATTGGCAACAAGCACCCAGAGAGAAAATCTATCCCTGTGACAAAATGAAAACAAAATCAAATGCAGTGACCTGAGAAAATAAAAATTACTTGAAACCTCAACTCAAAATAAATTTTCATTTGCACTGTAAACCACAAACCCAGAAATCCAAATGGCATCCAAATTGTGTACATACATACATACAATGAGCTCATTCAAAACTATGACATTCATTTTTTAATATGATTCTACGTACCTCCAGCATTTATGACACCAATGGAAAAAAGGCTTGCTTGGGAGAACAGAAATTACACCTCGACATCCAGCTCCAGAAGGTTTAGCAGGATTCTAACCAAGTAAACAACAAGCTTATACCAGTGATTCGAAGGCTAAATCAAACAGTATAAAATTAAATCCTAATGTGAAAAAATAAATAAAAATTAAGGTAATATGAATTATATAGACCAACTACAATAAGATTCTCTATCAAATTCAAATCAGACCCTGTATTGAACTCCAACATAAAACAGCTTCCAGACCAATTATGAAGATCAGGTAGTTTAAAATGTAAGCATAAATTTGACGTTTAAAATTCAATAACAATGCAAAAATCTTCGGCTAAAAAATAAGCATGCTATTCAGAAATATTATTACATTATGCAATCGATTGATTTAGTAGTTGTCTTTCCTAAGTCATGGGATCAGATCCCATCAGGTGGATCACAGAATACTGGACTCAGAATCAGTGGTCATTGATTCTTGTTCATGTCAGTGCATGGTTAATAATTTCATCTGCATAATCCTCACACTAGCAGAATCACTTGACAGCCCAAAATTCTTGATCAACTAAAAACTCAGCGAGAACAAATTGAATGTTAGGATACTTCTGAACTTGAGCAATTTCAATGTTGAGACTCAAATGCTATACATCGTATCAGTAAAATTGCATCAAAGCAATTCAATACTAAAATCAGCAAACTTTGAAAGGTTAACAATTACCAAGATCGTAACGAGGCTACCAGAAGCGACCGCCACCAGATTCTCTTCGGACCAAGCAACAGCGTTCGGATAACAAGGCGCTGATACGAGCACCGCTGCTTGGAAGCGGTAAGACATTGTTGAAGAGAATTGAATCAGAAAGCAGAGCGACGTTTTATTATTTTGGAGTGAAGCGGATTCGATGCTTCGACCTAATTTGTGAAACAGCTCGAATAGTCCAAATCGAATTACACCATATAACCTACATATATTTGTATTTCCTAGACTAGACTAGAAGACTAAAAAAAATCTTCTATTTTATATTATTAAAAAAATAAAAATATTTATTTTTATGTGGATTTAGGGATTTCTCTCTTAGAGGGCAAAAACAATGGATATTGAGGAAGCAACAAGCATTGAAGAAATGAAGTTGAAACATTAGTCAATCTCATGCATTACCCAATTTAGGGGTGAGTAGAAACCAAAGCCAAATCAAATAGTTGGTTTGGTTTTTAGTCGATCGATTTATATTGGTTTTAAAATTAATCATATCGAAAAAATTGGTTTTGTTCAAAGTTTTGGTGAAAAATCCTAACCGGACCAATTTTATAAATATATAATTTTTTTAATTATATACATGTTATTTTATTTTATGTCATATAATTGATATTATGAAAGTTTGATGATTGGTATTGGTGGCACATTTTATAAAGCTAAAAAAAAAATTGACCATTATCCTGTTCAATCTTCACAAGTATTTATTGATCTTCATGATGTTTTTGGAAAAAGGTTAAAAACTTCGAGCAAGAAATCTTGGATGCGAGTGAATTTACTCTTACCAAATACCCAAGTTGGATAAACATAAAAGATAAATGTCTTTCTTTCTTTAAAGTGTGATAATGGATGATATTGAAACTATTTCTAAAAGTTGAACTATTGAAAACTTATATTTATCTATTTATAATAGCTAGTTTTGAAATTTTAAATTATTATTATAAAAAGTCAAAATATTTTATTTGAACAAAATTAAAATTTAAAATTGAACATCCAAAGGTTCGCGACGATATTGAGCGACGGAATTGAAAAAGCCGTCGCTATATTAAACGGTGATTTTTTTAAAAAAACTGCCTTTTAAGAAGAGACGGTTTGTAACCATAAAATTCATAAAAAAAACTACTACGCAAAAATTAAAATTATGTAGTAAATTATCGGGGAAAAAAAATTAAAACCTGATTTGCGCGAAGATATGCAGCTCCACGTAACGCTGGAAGATCGTACCGACGAGCAAATCTACGAAATAAATACGAAAAAATGTTAGTACAAAATTAAAAAATCGAAACTTCGAAAAATTGATAGAGTTTAACTACTACTAGAGATAGACGAAAAATCGTTTAATAAAATGTATGCGAACCTCGTTATATATAGAATTATAGCGACGGTTTTTAATAAAACCGTCGCTATATAGCAACGGGTCAACCAAAACCGTCGCGATAATAGCGATAGTTTTGGTAAAAACCGTCGCCAATCTTGTTGCATAACTGTCGCTAATATGGCGACGGTTTTGCAAAAACCGTCGCAGATCTAGATCGGCAAATGTTTTATTAAAACCGTCGCTATAATAGCGACAATTTTTAATAAAACCGTCGCTTGTAAAATTAAGAGACGGTTTCCTAAAACCATCGCTACAAAATAACGACGGGTAGAATACAAGACCGTCGCATAATGCGACGGGTAAAAAACCCGTCGCACAAAATAACGACGGGTTTATCTAACAGTCGCAATATTAGCGACAGTTTATGAAAAACCGTCGCTATAATAGCGACGGTTTTTCTTGAACCGTCGCTATTCTAGCGACGGTTTTAATTTAACCGTCGCTTAATTTGATAATAAAACCGTCGCTATATAGCGACGGTTCAAGAAAAATCGTCGCTATAATAGCGACGGTTTTAATAAAATCGTCGCTACGCTTTCCGTTTTTGGTAGTGACAACCCATATCAAATATATAATATTAATTAGGAAATTGTAATTATGATCCTATTTATTTGTCTATTTTTTATTTTAGTCTTCTAAATTGTCGAATTTCCATCTTAGCATGTTATCTTAGTTTCTTTCTTATTTTCTTTTTGCAATTTTAGTTTTTTTCTCACACGGTGTTAATGAAGTGTTGACGCAACGTTACATGACGATGACGTGTACATTGTCACATTAAAACTTAGAGACACAGCAAAAATATTTTTTGATCCTGAGCTGACTGATCCGATAAAAAAAATATTATCGTGGGTTCCAAAGAAAATTTCTTTGATACCTAGCAGGATGTTGGTCATCATGGTTTAAGATCTCGGAATTAGTTGGAGAATACTACTCACTAATCGATGTACTAGTTTTTGATTTAGAAAATGAAAACATAGCTTTCCTCTTTCTTCCTTGAACTTTCATTATAAAACCAACATGTCACGCCCCGAGACCGAGGCGTATGGTATATGATTTCTTCTCGGTTTGGAATTTGACATTCTCACCCTAACAATTTACCATTGCATGTGTCTTGGCTAAACAATCCATTCTCAGAATGATGTCAAAATCCACCATTGAGAGTTGAATCGAGTCGGCATTGAACGTATGCATATTGTTACTGATTTTATAGTCTCGATGTAACTCGAAGGTTTCGATAGCCTTACTAGTAGGTGTTGCTATCCTAAAAGGTTTAACAAGCATTTTAGGTTTAACCCCTAATTTCTTAGTGAACCTCTTAGATATAAAAGAATGTGTGTCACCACAATCAAACAACACATAAGCAGGTAAATTTTTTTATTAGAATAGTAACTTCTAAAAAAAAACTAGTAACAGTCCCTCTAAGTTGCTAAATCTCGAGTTCGAGGTTACTCGTGGTCTTAGATTGGGTCGCCATTTCTTGCTCAAACTTTGTCAAAATTATGTTCGAAAATGGTTGCAACATGATCGAGATTGTAGAGAATTTATGCTTAAATCAGTGTGATCTTCTTTGTGCAAAATGGGAAGGTTACTTATATGTGAGGAGGAAAAGTTTTTAGTCACGATTCTATCCCTTAAATGCATCATTGATGAGCATAAATAGACCAAAAAGTAAGCTTGTTACCAAAAATAGAGGACGTCAAATCTGATGAGACTCTGATTACGCCTATAAATTAGATTCTAGGTCGTGATTGATGGTTAATATACTACCTAGAAAATAATTGTCAAGGATATGAATGCACTGGTCCTTTGGCAAAATTTGACATCTTATCACGTTTTGTATATTAGGATCTCAGTCAGATTATGATCATGCTGGCTCTAATATCATTTAAATGTCATGTCCTGAGACCTAGGTGTACAGACACATTCGTTTTTTAACAATCACATAATTTTAAAATAACATGCTCGTAATACAATATATAACCAAACCAGTTTATAAAATAATCCGTCATTGTCTTTACAACATAAAAGAAATCAAATAGTGCAGAAGAGTAAAACTTAAAACGTAAAATGACAATTGAAATATGAAAATAATCTTTCTTGGAAAGTGGCTTCTTCACCAGCTCCAGACGTCTCATGATTTGTCCATCAACTTGTTTGTCGGTATTGTATAGAGAGAGAGGTAAGGGTGACTTAATTGGGAAACACTCAGCAAGTGGGGATTTGTGAGGACCGAATTTTTATCCATATTATAATTAAATAATTGTAAGAAGATTTTAGCATGAGATCTTATTTTGTGCATTGGAGAATATTTTATGGATATGTGGAGATACTCTAGGATATACAATATTAAGTTAGTTAATGTATCAAGCATGCAAATTTCAAAATAATTGGAAGGAAATCATCTCAACTTTGCACCGAAACCGTTGGATCAAGCTACCATATGTTCAATCCAAATCAAGGGTCATGAGATCAAGAAATCTCCCAACTTAGGGAACCATATTTTCGAAATTAAGTAAGGGGATTGGAGCCAAAATTGAGAGATTTGAACCAAATTTAAGCATGATTGGACTACCATATTGAGCTCCACCCTTCTCACCTATAAATAGACCAACACCCCTAGCCATTCTTTACACCCAATTCTCGAAAATCTTTGCTGAAATCTCGAAATTCAGCAGCACTCCCTAGCCGAAACTCTGCCCGAAAATCGTCCAAGAAATTAAGCCGAAGTTCTGTCCGAAGGAGGAGCAAGGAGCGGTCCAGTTTCCGAGCCAATCATCCACGTTTTTAGCAAGAAAATATACTGTAAGTGGGCTGTTTTAAAGAATTAATTTCGATTATGCATTCTTCGTGTGTTTTTGAAAATACAGTCGAGTACATGTTCTTGTCTACTCCTTTTCTTGTGTCGAATTGCCATATTGTTTTAAGCACTGTGAGGAGTCGACTGTATATGGGTGGGAATCCCAACCATGACGTACCCTTACGCGGTGGGGGATATAACCGCTATACGGCCTCGCCCCCTTAGAGGAGTAAAAATTAGGGACTGACGTCAGTAAACCATAGAAAGTTGGATAAATCACAGTGGTTAGTAAAGTTTATGCATGTGTTATGAAGTACGTATGAACTCATGATTTATGATTCGAATTTTATGCATGTTGTATTTATTGTGCTCGATATTTCCCCCACTTGCTGAGTATTCCCAAAATACTCACCCCCCTTACGACCCTCCCCAGATAAGCCCGAAGAACAGATTGAGGAGGAAGAATCCGAGCAGTTTTGGGATGGTGAAAGTTCGAGAAAGTTGATTATGTTTAAGTTATTTTATTTCAGAATTACGCTTCCGCATTAAAACTCTGTCGTCTTATTTATTTTAGCAATTGTAAAGACAATCGTTATTTTATCTGAGATTATGATTTATAAACTGGTTTTCGGTTTATACTGTGCTACGAGGCTGGTTGTTTTCAATTGTGTGATTGTTAAACAACGCCGATGTCGACTGACCCCGGTCTCGGGGCGTGACATTTAAGTGGTATCAGAGCCGGTCACCGGCATGGAACACCGGGAAATAAGTGCTATGCGGGGCAAAGTGCTACGTGCATGGGAGCCACCTCTTGAACCTGCGGGGCAAAGTGCTACATGACAGGAGCCACCTCTTGAACCTGTAGGAGCCACCTCTAGATTCTCGGTGCTGGTGGATCGGGGGGTCAGGGCGCGACGAGGACGTCGCGTTCTGAAGGAGGGGTGATTGTGATGTCCCACATCTTAAAAATAAAGATTTCAAATGAGTTTATAATGGCTTACAATGGACTTCTATAGCAACTTGGGTTAATCATTTTCGTAAAGCGAGGACGAATACGAAGTAGTTGCTATAGGGGCCCATTGTGCAGTCACGCAGGCGCGGGCACGGGCTCGGGGCGTGACAGGAGATGTTGAAATTGTGTTGGTTTGAATATAAAATGGAATTGAAGCCAATGGCAAAGTATAGGAGATAATTTCTTTAGCACGCATGCCATGTGTTTGATGAAATGATTCAATTAATGTTTTTATGGCATATTAAGGTTAAGAAATTTACGGATTTTGATTCGAAGCAGTATTGAACTAATTATGAATTTTGAACAGAAATTACTCTGTTTTGATAGATGATACCAGCCGGGGAAGGCTAATGTTTATCGCAGACGCTTTGAGAGAAAAAATGGCATTTGTCGCTCAGTTGTCAGCTCAGAGACGCTTCAGTCGGATATTCAGAGATTTGGTCTAAAGATTTATCGTGAGGGCAGAGCTCCTAGATTGTCTAATCTGATAGTTCAAATCTGGTTTGCTGACGTATCCGAGCAGGCCAGTCTTCAGATGAGAAGTTATAGAAATGGAGACTGAAAGATGAAGCCAAGGGCAGGTTTTGTACACAGTTTCAGACGACATTGTGAGATACAGAGTGATAGAATGGGGGTGCCTAGTGTTTGGTTCGATCGGACAGGATATTTTGACAGAGGCACACGCATCTCCGTATTCCATTCACCCAAGAGGCACCAAGATGTACAAAGTCCTACAGATATTGTATTGGTGGCCAGGGATGAAGCGAGACATCCGTAGATTCGTATCAAAATGCTCACTTGCAGCAAGTAAAAGATGAATATCAGAGGCCTGCAGGGATGCTCAAGCCACTCCCTATTCCCGAGTGGAAATGGGAGAATATATATTATGGATTTTGTGATTGGGTTGCCTAAATCAGTCAGAGGTTTCAAGGCCATTTGGGTTATTGTGGATCGACTCACGAAGTCAGCGCACTTTTTCCAGTGAAGACGACTTTCTCCATGACGCAGTATGTGGAGCTTTATATCCGAGAGATAGTCCGTTTGCATGGGTTCCCAGTTCGATAGTGTCTGACAGGGACCCGAGGTTCACCTCGTCTTCTGAAGAGCTGCATGCAGCTATGGGGACGAAGTTGCTTTTCAGTACAGCTTTTCACCGCAGACAGATGGCCAGTCTGAGCGAGTGATTCAGATTCTGGAGGATTTACTAAGAGCCTGTATGATTGATTTTCAAGGGAATTGGGAGTCTAAGTTACCTCTAGTGGAGTTCACATACAACAACAGTTTCCAAAAATCTATTGGTATGACTCCCTATGAGGCGCTGTATGGGAGAAAGTGCAGATCGCCAGTTCATTGGGATGAGGTTGGTGAGAGAGCAGAACTTGGTCTGGAGATAGTTCAGCAGACTGCAGACGTGGTGGTCAAGATTCGTGACAGAATGGAAACAGCCCAGAGTCGTCAGAAGAGCTATGCTAATAAGAGAAGGAGAGACCTCGAGTTTTCCGTTGGCGATCACGTTTTTATAAAGATAGCACCCATGAAGGGTGTTATGAGATTTGGGAAGAGAGGCAAACTGAGTCCGAGGTTTCATTGGGCCGTTTGAGATTTTGGACAGAGTTGGGACACTAGCCTATCGTGTTGCCCTTCCGCCGAATCTGGCCGGGTTGCACAATGTGTTCCATGTCTCGATGCTGAGGAAAATTTGGCTAATCCTTCGCACATTCTGAGTTATGAACCGTTGCAGTTGGCTCCAGACCGTCTTCCGAGGAGAAAACGATTCAAATCCTAGACAGGCAAGAGCGCAGACTCCGGAACAAAGTGACTAAGCTAGTCAAGGTTCGGTGGCTAAACCAATCAGTGGAAGAGGCACTTGGGAGTCAGAGACAGATATGACACTTCGCTACCCGGAGTTGTTCGGTAAAACTTAATTTCGATGACGAAATTTTTATAAGTGGGGGAGGAACTGTAGAGCCCAAAATTCAATACACGTAAAACCCATGATTTTTAATTGTTGAATAAGTTATTTAATTTAAAATGATTTTTCTTAGCCATGCATAATTTATGAAAATGCGTTATTTTAAATTAGTCATGTTTATGGTGATGCACTAAAATGTTTTTTTTTCGAGTTTCATGTTTCAGTGATCATTCGATGCGAGATTGAGGAAAAGACCGGTGACGAGGTTGGCAATTTAAAAAATGCGGTATTTATTTTTAAGTTGAGAATGGGGCACTTTAAATGATTTGTTTAGTTTTAGCATTTTTAAGCCTAAATCATTTAGTTAGTAATTTAAGAGTTTAAAACTTAAAATATCGCTTTTTTGGTGTGTGTTATTTTAATTGTGAGTTTTATTTAAGATAGGTGGGTTAGCCTTTTATTAGTATTTTTACTAGTTAATTAGCACTAATTACACAGAAATTTAAACCCACAACGCACGTTTTATGCACTCACACACACTTACACATTTTTACACACACTAAAACCCATAACACACACTACACGATTCTTTTTCATCTTTTCTTCAAAAAGAAACACTAGGGTTCTTCATAGAACAGCAGCGCCCCACCCCCTATTATTATCCAGCGATCTTGTGTGAATTCTTCAAGGATTTTAGCGCCACGACGGTTCCGCTTGATATCACTGGTTGGTAACGTTTAATACAATAAGGCACGTATACCTTTCGTCCTGTATCGATCATGTCATATTATGCGTGCATTGTTATTTATGCGTAAAACCATGTGTATGTTGTCTAGAAGTTTGAGCAATCATTTTTAAATCGCTTTGAAGCCCTTTTTAGATCTGAAATTTACGTTTTACTGTCTGTTTAAAAATGCGAATTTTCGGGCAAGATTTGGCAAAACTTTCAACACAAAAAATGTAGAACTTTTCGATACCTTCGATTTGATATAAAATTCGAGATTTTTAGATGAAAAATGAGTGAGTTATGACGTTTTCGTGAGCTGCCAAGCTGTGATTTCCAGAAAAGTATGTTATTGATCGTTCTCGAAGTTTTATTGTTGCAGGCTTGGTTGGGAATCGACGGGTGATCTTTTCTGCTTCTAGGTATGTATAGCATGTTGTTAGGTTGGTATTTGCGGTGGCTGGTTAGTGTCGATAGGCACTTGAATTTGTTAGAAGTCGTAAGAAAGCTTGTTGTCAATTTCCGTGTTTATGAGATTGTATGGTGTTAAGACGTGCTTCGTTATTTTGGGACGTATATACGAGTTTAGCTCATAACTATGGTGTCCTAGGAGGGTCTCAAAGGGTTGAATCTTGATCCATCATGTATCAATTGGGAGAATAGGCATTGTGGTAAGAAATTTCTCGCAGGTGCAGAAAATTCGAAGTCACACAGACCCTTGACGGACCCTGACACGGGGTCCGTGCCTTTTACTTCCTTTCGAGTAGCCAAATTTGCGTGCGTACACGGACCATGGCACGGGGTCCATGTCTTTGATTCCTCACAAGTGTCAACTGTCCGAGCCTACAAGGACCCCTTGACGGACCCTAGCACGGGGTCCGTGTCCCGTCTTCTTTCCGAACATTTCTTTTGCGTACCTACACGGACCCGGGGACGGGGTCCGTGTACTCACGTTTTTGGAAAATATTATGGTTGCTTTGGGGTTGATGTCTTGGTTTAGTGCAAGGGTTATCAAGGTCGTGCCATGGAAAATTTGTAGAATGTCCTAAGTAATGATTGAGCTTGAGAGTAAGTATGATTTCTACGTCTAATTATGCAAGTTAAGTATGCAATTCATGTTTAGTATGTCGCTGCGACGGTCCAGTCGAAGTCCAACGAATCCTTCAACGCCAAGTATATATTGTGGGGCCCGGGTCCGATATCTAATACTAATAATTTAAATGTATCAAACCAAACGATTTAATAAAATACATAATTTCTGGTTCACAAAATGACATAAACACGTTAGAATATTTAAATGTCTCAAATGTTTGAAATATAATTTTTCAACATGCCAATATAAAATAGTAAACCAAGAAATCCAAACATCATCACATAACTCCTAAGACCCGAGAATCCCACTCTAACTCGTATCTCCTCGCCTGGAACCTGGCATCCCAAGCCTCGCCTCACCACTGTCAAGCACATGAAAAACAAGAGGTAGCCGACATGCCGGTGAGTATAAACCCAGTATGATACAATCAATAACATATGAGAATTATAATTTCAAATAGTTCATATGAATTCATAAAGATGCAATATAATGCAATGCATGATCAGAAGCGGTGGGCTATCAATAAATCTCAAGATCAAGTGAATCATCTCGTCATAGGGTACCCAAGGGAAGAGAATCACCCAGCAACATCCACCTACTCATCCACTCAGGGCGGGTTGCTGTGTTCTACAATCCCAGGACTATGGTGCGCCTATAGAGATTGTTCAGGCCATAGCAGCGACTTCCGCATACACTATGCCAACTCAACTATAGCCCCAACGTCCAAAAAATCAATAAATCAAGGTGACCTCCGCCATATCAAATCTGAATCAAAAGTGGCTCATATGCAATGTAATGATGCAAATCAATATCATCATTTCGATATCATAATAAACTCATCTCAATACAACAATCCTCATCAAACACCATAGTCATCGAGCCATATAGTTTCAATTTAAAAATAAAAATGATACTTTTACCGTCGATGTTACCGACCGTAACATACCTTTCAAATATACCAAAAGAAGATCGAAATGCGTAGGTGAGAAGTCTTGAACCTTGGAATTCTACTAGAACTCAAGAACTTTGATCATCTA
>NW_027330871.1:0-100000 GCF_022965805.1 Primulina eburnea
CCGAACCAGGTATGGACACTACGAATTTATTGTCATGCCTTTTGGTTTAACGAATGCTTCAGCGGTGTTTATGGGATTGATGAACCGTATCTTTCAGAGGTATTTGGATGAGTTTGTAATTGTTTTTATTGATGATATCATAGTTTATTCTAAGAATCTGAGTGAGCATGCCGATCATTTGAGAATTGTGTTGCAAACATTGAGAAATGAGAGATTATTTGCCAAACTGTCAAAGTGTGAGTTTTGGCTGAGACAGGTTGTCTTCTTGGGTATATCATATCTGGAGACGGTATTTCTGTAGATCCGAGTAAAGTTGAAGCTGTGATCAGTTGGATGAGACCGATTTCTGTGCCAGAGATACACAGTTTCATGGGTCTGGCAGGGTACTATCGACGATTCAGTAAAGATTTCTCCAGCATTGCGAAGCCGATTACCTAGTTGACACAGAAGAATCCGCCAGTTGTGTGGTCATGAGGATTGTGAGTCTAGCTTTTTAGAGTTGAAGAAGAGGCTAACCAGTGCTCCAGTATTGACGATACCTTCAGGTACTGGTGATTTTACTGTATATTGTTATGCATCTCACAGAGGGCTAGGATGTGTTCTTATGCAGCGAGGACATGTGATCCATACGCCTCGAGACAGTTGAAGACTCACGAGACCCGGTACCCAATTCATGATCTTGAATTGGCGGCCATTGTTTTTGCATTGAAGATTTGGCGTCACTATCTTTATTGTGAGAAATTTGAGATTTACTCTGATCACAAGAGCCAGAAGTATCTATTTTCTCAGTCAAAGTTGAACATGAGACAGCGTAGATGGCTCGATTTGTTGAAAGATTTTGATTGCGAAAATACTATCCAGGGAAGTCAAATGCAGCAGCGGATGCCTTGAGTCGAAAAGTATGTGCCCTATCCTTATCGACGATAGGTGTTTCTAATTTAGTTGAAGATTGCTGTTTGTTCTGGATTGACATTTGATACAGATAGTAGACCGCTACGACTTGCTTCGATTCAAGTTGAGCCAGATTTGATTATGAGAATCAAGGAAGCCCAAAGAACTGATTATAATGTGCAGAAGTAGATTGATATGGTCAGATCAGGACATCAGTCAGAGTATCAGGTACATGATTATGTTCGGTATGTGAATAACCGTATTGTAGTGCCAGATGTTCTAGAATTGAAACAACAGATTATTTCAGAAGCGCACTGTAGTCGGTTTAGTATTCATCCTGGTGGCAGAAAGATGTACAATGACTTGAAGACACAGTTCTGGTGGAAACAGATGAAGTTAGATATTCCCGAATTTGTGTCTAAGTGCTTGAATTGCCAACAGGTGAAGACCGAGAGAAAGAAGCCCGGAGGTTTACTTAAGAGTTTAGCTATTCCAGAATGGAAATAGGATCACATTTCCATGGATTTCGTTACAAAGTTACCACGATCATCCCGGGATTGTGATTCGATTTGGGTCATTATTGACAGATTTACCAAATCAGCGTGTTTTATTCCATACAGAATGACATACCGACACGATCAGATGACCAAGATATATGTCAGAGAGGTAGTCAGATTACATGGTGTGTCGAAATCTATCATATCAGATCGTGATAATAGCAAATCTATAGAATATGGAACATTTTGCTATTATTTTGCTTCATGATAATAGCATGTTTATGATTTATGATTGTGTATATGCATGTATACATGTTTTATAGTGGGATTCGTTCTCACCGGAGTTTTCGGCTGTTGTTGTGTTTGTATGTGTGCATGGTAACAGGTGGGACAGGATCTAGGTCTCGACGAGGATGAGAGATTAATAGGAGTGGTGATCACGGGCATGGAAGAAGAACTAGTGGTCTAGATGTTTGTACATTGCTATATTAGTTTGTATATAAGTGTTGAAACAATACATGTTTGTATTTATGTTTGTTTAAATAAAATAGAGACATCTTGCATTATTTATACATTTGAGTTAATGTTAAAAGAAAAATTTTGACCCACATTTTCTAGCAAAGATCCAATTAATCCCAAAAAGGAATTGAGTTAGAGCCCGGGTCCCCACAACAGGTGTTTGTTTCTAGGAATGCAACCTTTTTGGAAAGGGAATTTCTATTAGATAGAAAAGGGGAGATGATAGAACTCGAAGAGTTTCGAGAGACACCCACAATTATAGAACCCGCACCCGAAGAGCCAAGAGAGGAGATACAAGCTCCTAGAAGATCCGAGAGAGTCTCGGAGAAAATTGCATATACACTGACTGAGTCGCCCCTGCTGAGGCTCCGACTAGCTGCACTCCTGAGGAATTGCAGACCTACAAGGATTGGTGCGACCATGACTTGAAGGCTAGGTGTTATATGCAGGCTTCGATGAACGATGAGCTGCAGAGGCGATTCGAGGATGCAAAGAATGCTGCTGACATTCATTTGCACCTCAAGGATTTCTTTGTTGAGCAGACTCGGCCTCTAAGGCATGCCACAGTCAAGGAGCTCATCACTTTACGCATGTGAGATGGGATTCGGTCCATGAGCATGGCCTAAAGTTGATTGGGCTCGTGGACAAGCTCGTTGGCATGGATCTGATTTTGCCTTCGGAGTTTTCCACGGATGTGTTGCTGCTGTCGTTGCCTAGCTCGTATGATCCTTTTATCGTGAACTTTAATATGAACAAGCTTGAGCCAAGCCTTTAAGAGTTGGTGAACATGCTTGTGACTTTTGAGTCTGCCATCAAAAAGGAGAAGCTGTCTCTTTATGTGGGTTCTTCATCTGGCACAAAGAACGATCCACATGGGAAGGGAAAGAAGCGTTCTTTCCAATGTCCCAAGAAGAGTGTGCCCTTGAAGAGGCAAACTCCGGGTCCCGTTGTAGCAGCCGCGCCAGCCAAGGCTGAGAAGACAGTTGACATCTGTCATCACTGCAAGAAGCCTGGACATTGGAGGCGTAACTGCAGGGAATATCTTGCCCAGAAGGGTTCTGGCAAAGGTATGTTCTACATTGAAGTAAATATCTCCATTAACTCTACTTCTTGGGTATTGGATACCGGCTGTGGCTCACATCTCTGTAATGATTTGCAGGTGATGGAAAGAAGTAGGAAGCTCAGGGAAGGTGAGACCTTCTTGAGGATGGGCAATGGAGTAAGGGTTGCTGCCAAGGCTGTGGGAGATGTTTATTTATGTTTGAACAATGATTTTAAGTTTGTTTTGAGAGATGTTTTGTTCGTACCAGACTTGATTAAAAACATTATTTCCATTCCTATGCTTGATATTGATAGATTTTCTTGTTTATTTAGCAAAGGTGTTTGCAATATTTACAAGAATGAATGTTTAGTTGGTACCGGATAACTTGAAAACAATCTCTACACCTTAAAATTGAAAGATATTCAAGTTAACAATGTCCAAGCAATAACAACAACAAATAAGCGCAAACAAGATACTCTTAATTCGGCACAATTATGGCATGCTCGATTAGGACATATTTCCTCAAGAAGGATGAACAAGCTAGTGGGAGTTGGCATGTTTGATATGTCCGATATTAATGCTCTCACGACTTGTGAATCCTGTCTAAAAGGAAATATGACCAAAATTCCCTTTAAGGTCCATGCGGAGCGAGCCAAAGTGTTATTGGGTTTGATCCATACCGATGTGTGCGGTCCGCTTAGCATCACCACTAAGCATGGACATGCCTACTTCATCACCTTTACCGATGACTTTTCGAGTTATGGGTATGTGTATTTGATGAAATACAAGTCTGAAGCCTTTGAAAGGTTCAAAGAATTCAGAAGTGAAGTAGAGAATCAATTGGGACGAAGCATCAAGGCACTTTCGATCGGATCGAGGTGGTGAGTACTTGAGTGCCGAGTTCCAAGAGTATCTTAGGGAGAATGGGATTCTCTCGCAGTGAACTCCGCCCGCTACACCGCAGTTGAATGGTGTTTCGGAGCGTCGTAACCGGACTTTGATGAACATGGTTCGGTCTATGATGGGGTTCACGGAGTTGCCGCCATCCTTTTGGGGATATGCGCTTGACACAGCGGCACTGTTGTTGAACAATGTCCATACAAAGGCAGTTGACAAGACTCCATATGAGATATGGATGGGTAAGCCTCCCAAGTATTCTTATCTTAGAATATGGGGGTGTCCTTTTTATGTGAAGCAGGCAGTGAGAGATAAATTGGATAGTCGATCCATTTTATGCTACTTTGTGGGATATCCAAGGAATTCCGTTGGATATTATTTCTATCATCCCCAAGAAACTAAGGTGTTTGTTTCTAGGAATGCAACCTTTTTGGAAAAGGAATTTCTATTGGATAGAAAAGGCGAGATGATAGAACTCGAAGAGGTTCGAGAGACACCCACAGTTGTAGAACCCACACCCAATGAGCTAAGTGAGGAGATACAAGCTCCTAGAAGATCCGAGAGAGTCTCGAGACCACCTATGAGGTATGGTCTGCTTCTTGAAGAGGGCCATGATGAGCCTAACCTTGGATGTGATCCAAGGACCTTCAAGGAAGCATTATCTGATGCCGATTCATCCAAATGGCTTGAAGCAATGGAATCTGAGATGAGTTCCATGCATTCGAACCAAGTGTGGAATCTTGTGGATCCACCTGAGGGAACTGTTCCCATAGGGTGTAAATGGATTTACAAGAGGAAACTTGGGGCGGATGGAAAGGTATTGACCTTCAAGGCACGATTGGTAGCGAAAGGGTATACTCAAAGGCAAGGTGTTGACTATGAGGAAACCTTTTCTCCAGTTGAAATGTTCAAGTCCATTATGATTTTGCTAGCCATAGCTGCATGGTATGACTATGAGATATGGCAGATGGATGTCAAGACTGCCTTCCTTAATGGGGATATTAAGGAAGAAATTTACATGTCTCAACCTGAAGGGTTTACATCTATCGGAAGTGAGCATATGGCATGCAAACTTCAAAGATCTATTTATGGTCTTAAGCAGGCATCTAGGAGCTGGAACCTCAGATTCGATAGTACAATCAAAGAGTTTGGTTTTACTAAGAATCCTGAGGAACCCTGTGTGTATAAGAAGGTCAGTGGGAGTGCTGTGACACTCCTTGTTCTTTATGTTGATGACATTCTACTCATTGGGAATGATGTAGGAATGTTGCAATCAACTAAGATATGGTTAGCAAGTAAGTTCTTGATGCAGGACTTGGGTGAAGCATCTTTTGTATTGGGAATACAGATCTATAGAGATAGATCAAGAAGATTGCTTGGTCTCACCCAGTCCACATACATTGATACCATCGTGAAGCGGTTCTCGATGGATGAGTCCAAGAGAGGACATCTACCAATGTGTCATGGCGTGTCCCTATCCAAGTCTATGTCTCACAAGACTGATGCAGAGATAGCGGCGATGACACGAATTCCGTATGCTTCGGCTATTGGTAGTATCATGTATGGGATGATATCTACACGTCCTGACGTGGCATTTGCACTAAGTGTAGTGAGTAGATATCAATCCAACCCTGGTCTTCCACACTGGAATGCTGTGAAAGACATCCTCAAGTATTTGAGAAGGACCAATAAGTTGTTTTTGGTCTATGGGGGTGGAGAACTAAAATTGGAAGGCTATACCGACTCTAGCTTCCAAAGCGATATCGATGACTCGAAGTCAACCTCCGGATTCATATTCATGCTCAATGGTGGTGCTGTCTCTTGGAAGAGTTCCAAGCAAGACAGTACTGCGGTTTCCACCACTGAGGCAGAATATATTGCTGCATCGGCTGTAGCAAAGGAGGCTGTTTGGATTAGGAATTTCGTCCAAGAGTCGGGCGTCATCCCTAATGGAGTTGCTCCTATCCCGGTGATGTGTGACAACACGGGAGCCATAGCTCAGGCGAAGGAGCCAAGGTCTCATCAGAAGTCCAAACATGTATTGAGAAAGTACCACATCCTCAGAGAGATCGTGGAAAGAGAAGATGTCACGATTGACAAAGTCGGCTCCGCAGATAATGTTGCTGATCCACCACTATGTGAAAAATGACATTTTACTTCGCCAGACGTTACTTCGGCAAAAATAAATAACGAAGTAATACGTTACCAATAACTTCAGTAATAACACAAGCGAAGTAAAATAATATATTTTACTTCGGATGTTTAAAAACACGGGCTTCACTGTATTTTTTTTTAATATTTTACTTCGGCGTATCAATTTTGATGAAGTAAAAAATAATGAAAACAGTTGATACTGAAGTAAAAAGATGGACGAAAAGTTTAATATCGAATTTTAGCGACGGTTGAAGAAAACCCGTCGCTAAATTACACATCGCCGACGGTTTAGTTTACACCGTCGCTAAAGTTAGTGACGGTTTAAGAACACCCGTCGCATGTTTTAAACTAGCGACTGTTTTCTTAAAACCGTTGCTATATTTAGCGACAGTTTAAATTACACCGTCGCTAAACGTAGCGACGGATAAAAGTAACCCGTCGCTGATTTTAATTTTGGCAACTGTTTCTATCAAACCGTCGCAATTTTCAAAAAATTTCCACCCGCCCATTTTTCCCTCCATTTTCTTCCACCACTCTCTAAAAATACATGCAAATTCTCTCCAATTTCTTCAACTTCACTTCACAACAATTAAATTTTTTCTCACTTACACGATTTTATAACTTCACAACACTTAAAATTTTTATTTCTAATACGATTTTACCACTTCACAATAATTAAAATTTTTATCTCTTACACGATTGTAACAATTCGTAACACAGATTTATTAAATTATTAATTTTTTTTTATTTTACCTAACATATTAGCGACGGAATTCATGTTAAAAACCGTCGCTAGGTAGCGACGGTTAATCTATGAATACCGTCGCTAAATAGCGACGGTTTGTAACATGAATTCCGTTGCTAAATTAAGCGACGACTATTTATAAACCGTCGCTATTTTTAATAAACCGTCAAATTCAAAATCCAGCAAAAAGACTTCAGTAATTTCAATCATACAACTTCGGTTATTATACGAAGTAAAAGGTACATCTATTACTTCACGTCCATATACTTCGGCAATTAACTACCTTATTACTTCATATAATATGCGAAGTAAAAAGTGATTTTTCACATAGTGCACTAACTAAGCCTTTACCAAGACCATCATTCGAGAAGCATCGCGAATCAATGGGTCTGAAGTATATGGGTAGTTGGCTCTAGTGCAAGTGGGAGATTGTTAGAGTAGGTGCACGTCGAGCCAAGTGTTGGCCGAGTGTTCACGATGAAACTCTATGTATAAACGATCTTTATTTTAATAATATTTGAATTTATTATATTGGCGCATCTTTATCCGTATACCCATGCTAGTTGCATAGATAAAGTCCTTGAATATACAAATAGTAGAAAGAATATGAGATGCTCATATGATGAGTATCATGAAACTCATATTTGTAATACTGTATATTCTAAACGGTTCCTAGTCGATTCAGCCACCACTAAGAAGGATATAGGTCGCTCGAGTTAGAGACTAGTATCTGCGATGTGAGTACCATGTTTCATTGGTAGGGGACATTGTGATGTCCGAGAATGCAGATAGGTGCTCCTGGTAGAGTGCACTGAACAACCCTCTTTAAAGGACTTTCCAAGTGGTTCTCACTTATCGAGTGGAAATGTCCTAGTTTATGGTTGTACACCATTAGTCCTTATGACCCGGGACAACATTGAGACTCTATTTGCTAGTGTTTCACTTTGACTTGTTTACCGACTCTTATGGGGTCATCAGGTGGCAAGGTTGGGTGTTACGGCGAAACATGTAGGAGTCGATGCATTTTAGTCGGGGATTCACCGCTTACCTACGGGTATGGATATCCTATGTGTTTTCATGTGCGTGTTGTTTGAAATCTCTGATCAGAGTATGGTTGTAATTATGAAAGGGGTTTCATATATTACACCATTGATGCAACTACGACATGACACATAGTATCGATTCATTGACAACTCTCGATAAACCAATAGTTGTCGAATCGATCGGGATATATGAGTTGAAGGGACTGTACTGTACGCTAACCATAATTGAATGGTTCTTGCAGGCACTATCATTTGATACCTAGGGAATCATGTAAGCGATGCTGCTAGGCGTTTAACATGATTAATTGGGTAATATAAGACTTGAGTTCTGACGTTCTTATTATCAAGGTTGATAAATAAGAATGGAGCAATTGGGGTATGCTTATATAAGGACATGTTTAGTACGAATCACATGGAGATGTGAACCCACGGCTAGTCGTATCAATGAACCATTGAGGGCCACACAAGTACTAGCTTTGTAAATCCCGATGAGAAGTAAAATAGTTCAATGTGTTAAACGGCTTATAAATGTGTTTATAAGCGTAAAGAAAAATAGATGTATGACTTCTATGAGAGAAATATAAATTTTAATTTATGGAAGTGTTCTTAGATTAAAATTTGGCCAAGTGAATAATGTATTTGAAAATTGTGATTTTCATAAACATTATTATGGACTAAATTAAATTAATTCAAGTGTTGAATTAATTAAACACTAGTGGGCCTAGTAGAGTCCAAATAATTAAATTAATTCCAGTGTTGGATTAATTAAATAACATTGGGCCTTGTAGAGCCCAATTGGAAATAATTATTTAACTAGTGGGCTTGAGTAAAATCAAGTAAAGTTTAATTGGGCTCAAATTGTTTGGGACAATTAAAAGTCCATGGGCCTTGTAAAGGTTACAAGCCCACTAGGGTTTGCATGCTTGGGAGGTGAAGGGGTTTGCATTACTTTTGAATAAAATATTGCATGGCATGCAACTTTTGTATCTAACTTTTTGCAACCCCAAGACTCAACTTTCCCTCCTCATTCTTGCTTAGACTTGGCCGAAAATTTCCTTAGAAATACTCTCAAATTTTTCTCTCTTTTGTTCTTCAAGTGTTGGAGAATAAAACCTTCTCATTGAAAAATCTTCTTGTTTTTCTAGTGCAAAACAAGAAAGGATTTACCTAGCAAGTGGTGGGCTTAATTTTGGAGGAGGAAGCTTGTAGATTTTTCTTTCCTTGAAGAGATTTGTTGTTTACAACAAAGTTGGAGCCATTACATCAATCTTTAAGATTGATAGGTAAATTCTAAAACACCCTATGCATGTTTTATGGTGTTTGATTGTAAATATTGCACACAATCAAGGTGGCCGAATTTTCTTCATGAAAATCGAAAATTTTTAACTTCCGTTGCGCTTTCGGCCAACGTAACCGGTCCGCTTTCATATATGAGTCCTATTCAATTCTGACAATATCATAATTCCAAAACATGTCAAAACGTAGTAAAACTTACGTCCAATTGTAGCCTACGTTGATAGGAACATAGTACTGAAGTCAGATTACAATTTGGACGGACGGATTTCTCACAAAAGACGTAAGGATTTTCAACACATATACATGAACCTTTCTCGAGCTTCTTTCTTCCCTTTTTATTCAAGGAACCAACGTATAAATGTATATATATATCAAGTTCCTCGGTTAAAGAAACGTGGCTTGTTCTCCTGAATTTCGGTCGGCGCTGGAGCGGTGATAATTTACCGCTCGAGCGCGGCACTCTCTGTCCAAACCTTTCGGATTACCCATCGGCGCTCGGGCGGTCACAAACTACCGCCCGGGCGCCACTTCTTCTGCCCGCAACATGTTCTTATTGAACATTGGCGCTCGGGCGGTCATTTCCTACCGCTCGGGCGCCAATAGTTCTGTCCAAAAACGCACCCTTCTTATGATTTAGCCAATCTGATCCCGTAATAGCCCGTCTATAATTATATCAATTCAAATTCAATAATCTTCTCAGATTAAGATCATTAATTTCTCGGGCATTACAAGTGGACCTAGTAGAGTCCAAATAATTAAATTAATTAAATGTTGAATTAATTAAATAACATGGGACCTTGTAGAGCCCAATTAGAAATAATTATTAAACTAGTGGGCTTGAGTAAAAACAAGTAAGGCTTAATTGGTCTCAAATTTGTTTGAGACAATTCAAATAAAAGTCCATGGGCCTTGTAATTGTTACAAGCCCAAGTAGAAAGCATGCATGTGAGGTGAAGGGTTGGAGGCAACTTTTTCCTAAAACAATGCATAGCATGCTCATGCATTTTATCACTTTTTCAAGCACAAAAAAAAAAGCCTTCCAACCCCTTTCTCTCCCATTTTTTGTCGCGAATTTGATTGTTGCACTCCCAAGAGCAGGTTGTCCACAAGTAGTATAATTCAGTGAGTCCGATATCGTTTCCACAGGCAACCTAAGGTAATTACAAGTCCACTACAATGTTTTTTTGTTTTTATTTTTCTTTTATTTGTTTGAATCTTTAATTGGTAATTTTTAATTGTTCAAATTTTAATTTAAGTAGTTGTGATTAAAGGATCTACTCTTGGTATTTTAATAAAGTTAACATTAATGAACATTATTGTGGGGACCCAGACGCTTATTCATTTCTTAATCATCTTTGTGAATAATTGGATAAATTGCATAAACTGGGTCTAAAATATTTTTTTTTAATACAAATGCGGAACGTAATGGAATCAGTTTGATATACATGTATAAATAAAACTACAAGTCTTGTACTATAATATGTTATAACAAACTACTGTTCTTTCATTACATATCAAGTAATGAAAATAACTCTACTTCTGAATCCGAATCTCCACGATAAAATATAATCTCTCATCCTCGTCTTAACCCTGATCCTGTCCCACCTGTTGTCATGCACACTTAAAAAACACAACAACAGCCGGATAACTCCGATGAGAATATAATCTCAGTATAAACAATGTATACAAGTAATCATATAAAAACATATCAGAAAGCATAACCATTACCAGTAACATGTATCAAATCTGAAAACATGAAATGATATAAAACTGTAAATCAACTTATCTCTCTGACTCGACTCATCTTTAATCTAGGGATCCCGTTTCTTGGGCATCGGCACATATATCGAATCTCAGCGATATGAGTCAATCTACTCCTAAGCAACGTCGATAATTCAATCATCCAGTGTCTTGGCATATCCGCCAATGACTAGGCATATCTGCCCATGACTCAATACACGCTTGGCTATAACTCAATAGACTAAGCATATCAATCTCATTGCAAACATCAATGCAATAAAGTAAAGAATGTGATTTTGGGAAACTCAAGTCCAATCTGACTCAAGTCGATCTCCCGGTTAACATTGATTTATACCTTTCTTTCTGTCGATCTGACTCTGTCGAAGTCTCGATTTCAAAGCCTATCAATATCAATCTGGCAATGACAATCGAATATACTGTATCAATATACCATTCAAATCAAGACATCTCAGTCTTATCAAATTCTGACGGCACAACTGTATAATTCCAAAGTACCGGTAATACAGATCAGTATACACGAATAACTCATAATCAATCGATAACAATACAAATATGATATCAAATCTCAATCAAATCCATTCTGAAAATCATAAAAATTTCATATGTATCTGTTTTTCAATCCGGTTTCAATTATACGATGTCTACTATGTCACGAACACCATATATGAATCATCTCTGATTCCCTCAATATCATAATTTCAAATCATATCAAAACGTAAGAAAACTTACGTCCAGTTTAAGCTCTCGTCGATAGAAACACGGTATTATTTTCGGATCGAAGATTATACGGGTGGATTTTTCGCAAAATCAATTCTAAAATCCAAATCTTGTAAGTTTCTCCCGGAACTTCTCTCGGTTTCTTTTCTGTTGGAATGAAGGAAATGAATTTTTTTACATATAAATTGCATGGCCAGAAAACGTGGCATGATTCTTTGCACTGCACGTCTCGCGCATATGCGCTACCTCAACCGGCGCATATGCACGAGACCTACTGGTCTCGGCGATGATCTTTTCGGCAGCTCGCGCATATTCATGAGGTTCTCTGGACTTGGCATTCTTCCTTGCATACGCTCGCGCATATGCGTGCACACCCTTCGCGCATATGCGCGAGGTCCGTTGGCAAGTACTTCCTTTCTATTAGTGCCACCGGAAAGGATGAAAAGAGATAAGATGCTGGTGGTTAGCCTGCCCCGGACTCGTAATTGATAGTTTCTGATGAATGGAGATTGCTTCAAGCCTTCACTGAACGATGGGAATCCCAATCAAGACTAGGAGAGGTGGCCTCATATCCCGTCCCTGGTTCCGGCTCTCCGGAAGCAGAGTATACGGGGACAGCAGATGGATTTGAAGTTGAGGGAAACCTGAAGGACAAAAGAAAGAGATTCATTTTTAGATGCAGATTCCCCCCCGCCCTTGCTTAAGGATTCTCGCCCTTCTTAGCTCTCTTCTTCCATCGGCTCTTCTTTCATCTGGAAGAATTGGTCCTCTCCTGTTGGCGAATCTCCTTGCTATTGTTGTTTCAAATAGTTATCCCATTCCTGCGGCACATGCAGTACCAGCTTTTGTTCTTGATGTGGCTCTTTCGGAAGTTGCGGAAGATAGTATAGATGCTCCTGTTCTTTCTGCGGCAGTTGTGGGTGCGCTTTACTTCTTTCTGAGTATCCCAGTGCAGCTGTCTTGTTCAAGCTATGGATCAACTATAGAGAAGAAGTGTGAAAGCCCATCTGCGGCTGCCAATGACCCAAGAGAAGGGAACTCACTCCCCATTTTGGAAACCATTGAAGGCCGCCATCAACTCCCATCCGAAGGGGCACCTGTTCTCTATTTATTTCTTCCTCTCCTGCCCTTCGCTGGATAGAAGCTATCAAGCCCTCCCGGTCATCGAGGCTCAGAAGCGGGCGGGGGACAGTTCACAAGCTTGGTATTTAAGTAAGTCTCAGGTCGAAGTTCAAATAGATAGGTACTCTAGTTGTGAGCCAGGAAAGTAGTTTTATATGAGTAGTTAGCCAGTCAAGGAAATCCGATAAAAAATGAACATCATAACTTTTCTCACATTTCGAAGTGAAGTAGGCGTCAACCATTCTCTCCATCCTTAAATGATGGGCTATCCACTACGGTTGAGGAAAGCGAAATAGTGATTTTGCGTATAGTGAGTCAAGCCGAGAAAGAGTGATAGGTTGCATTACTTACTAATGACATCTCTTTTGCTAATCTTTTAGATCCAATTGCAAGCCTAAGGCCAGTTGCCTTCCCTGGAGATGGAGTCGTAGGCCCATAACCTTTTTGAATCCTTTGAAACAGCTATTTTATCTTGAGTTTCCTGTCTTGTACTTGACTTTGGGTAATTCATCTAGTGGAGTGCCCTGGCGGTTATAATTAGAATCTAATCTCTCTAGTACGACTTCCTGTAAGCCAGTGCTTTGACCTATTCTCTCTATTGCTAAAAATGCTTTACCAGGCGCCAGCCAATGGCAGTTATCTCGCTTCTGCTAAGGTCCATAGATAGACTGGTACGGATAATAACTATACTTAGTTACTATTATGGAGAATAAAAGGAAGGGTCTGAGGAGGCTTTCTAATTAGAAGAAGGGAATGAATGGGGATGGGCTCTGTTGCCGATATTGCTCCTTAAGTCTAATAGAGGTATGGCGGCTAGGGCAGAAAAAGGAAAGCAAAACAGTTTCTAGTAAGACCAATCGTTTGAGAGTTGGAGGGTTCACATTAACACCAGCGCCTAATACTAGAAACTAACCCTTAGTTAGAGCGTAACGGACTAGGGGGACTATCAGTTCTAGTTTCCCCTTATTTGCGAGACGCCCTTTCCAAGTGCAGGAGTCGTGCAAGGCTAAGAAAAATCTTTATTATATTATAAAGATGGGCAAGCGAAGCGAATAAAGGCGGCAAAGCCAATCAATCTCAGTACTTTAGGATCTCACCTCTTTCTCTTTTCTTTTCTCTCGACTTTCTTCTTTTAGTCAGCCTAAATCCTAGCTTAGCTTCAGGTCCCTAATGGAATTTATTCATAAGGAGGGTCAGCAGTGGAGTTCTGGGATATTGTTTCCTCATAGGGTGAGATACCCCTTTGATATAAACAATAAGCTCTTTTCGGGGACCGATCTAGATTATTTTTAGTCTAGAATTTGTCCTTACCTGCCTAAGTGGCACCCTGCAATGGGTCCACCTATGACAGGGCGGTTGGCTCAGACAGTCGAAGGAGGGGGTAAGCGGAGAATATTCGCCATTGGGAACTGGGTATATCCGCCAATGACTAGGCATATCTGCCCATGACTCAATACACGCTTGGCTATAACTCAATAGACTAAGCATATCAATCTCATTGCAAACATCAATGCAATAAAGTAAAGAATGTGATTTTGGGAAACTCAAGTCCAATCTGACTCAAGTCGATCTCCCGGTTAACATTGATTTATACCTTTCTTTCTGTCGATCTGACTCTGTCGAAGTCTCGATTTCAAAGCCTATCAATATCAATCTGGCAATGACAATCGAATATACTGTATCAATATACCATTCAAATCAAGACATCTCAGTCTTATCAAATTCTGACGGCACAACAGTATAATTCCAAAGTACCGGTAATACAGATCAGTATACACGAATAACTCATAATCAATCGATAACAATACAAATATGATATCAAATCTCAATCAAATCCATTCTGAAAATCATAAAAATTTCATATGTATCTGTTTTTCAATCCGGTTTCAATTATACGTTGTCTACTATGTCACGAACACCATATATGAATCATATCTGATTCCCTCAATATCATAATTTCAAATCATATCAAAACGTAAGAAAACTTACGTCCAGTTTAAGCTCTCGTCGATAGAAACACGGTATTATTTTCGGATCGAAGATTATACGGGTGGATTTTTCGCAAAATCAATTCTAAAATCCAAATCTTGTAAGTTTCTCCCGGAACTTCTCTCGGTTTCTTTTCTGTTGGAATGAAGGAAATGAATTTTTTTACATATAAATTGCATGGCCAGAAAACGTGGCATGATTCTTTGCACTGCACGTCTCGCGCATATGCGCTACCTCAACCGGCGCATATGCACGAGACCTACTGGTCTCGGCGATGATCTTTTCGGCAGCTCGCGCATATTCATGAGGTTCTCTGGACTTGGCATTCTTCCTTGCATACGCTCGCGCATATGCGCGCACACCCTTCGCGCATATGCGCGAGGTCCTCTGCCCATCTCGCGCATATGTGCGCATTAGTGCCGCGCATATGTACGAGGTGTACTTTCCTCGCACATATCTCGTGTCTTTTCTCATCTTTCCCGGTATGATCCTTTCCATCTATAATCACATCAATTATCAACGAATCATTTCAAATTACAATAGCAAAAATCTCAGGCATTACATTTCTCCCCCCCATAAGATACGATTTCGTCGCCGAAATCACATGTAATCAAATCATATCAATAAGAAGCTATAATAGAAACTAAACATAAAACTCACATCAGTGAAATAACTCTGGAAATCTCTGTCTCATGTTTGATTCAGTTTCCATCAAAATTTCAATGAAACTTACGTCCTATTATAGCGGTCGTCGCTAAGAACTCAGTGTTGTACTCGGATTTTAAATCTAACGAATAGATCTTGACCAAATCAAATTTTTAATATAAAAGCTTGCAATTCCCTAAAGCCTCCATTCGTTTCTTCCTTTCTTCTGCCGATTGAAGGAAGTTTGTGTGTTTGTGTGTGTGTATATACACACACACACACACACACACACGCATGTAAGGCAAGTGGCTTAATGTGCATACTGCACGTCTCGCGCATATGCGCGACTACCATCGGTGCATAGGCGCGAGACACAAAGTCTCGGTGCGTAGCTTCACGGTGACTCGCGCATATGCGCGCCTCTACTCGGCGCATATGCGCGAGGCCCTTTTTCCATTCTTCACAAGTTTCTGCCACTCTCGCGCACATGTGGGAGCCATGTCGCGCATATGTGCGAGGTTTTCTGCCTGCCTCGCGCATATGCGCCCGGCGAGGTCGCGCATATGCGCGAGGGCTCTTCCTCTCACATAATTCAAGTCATCTTCTCGCCTATCTCGGACTAATCCGTTCGGTCTATAAGCACATCAATTATCACCAAATCATTTCAGATCCCGGTAATCAAATTACCGGGCCTTACACTCCCGGCCTCGGCTGTGACTAGGCATGTGCTGGCTGGAATGAGTGAACAGTAGATGATCGTCTATCAGGCTGAGCCACTGATCCAAATGATTCTGCTCCCTGGGATCGTTGAGAACTTTGTTGTGGACAAACTCGGGCAAAATGTCCCTGTTGTTTGCAGATGTTGCAACTACCAAACACTCCTTGGCATTGCTATGTGGGATGCCTTCCTCCACATGTTCTACAATAGACCAGTTATAACTCTGGCTCTGTGGTGAACCACAGGAGCTAGATGAACTACTACCAGACTTCTTAAACTGTTTCCCTCGGGCTTTCAATTATTCTTTCTTACCACTGATACTACTGCCACTCTCAAATATGGGAGGTGGTTGATGGATCTGAGTTGAGTGTTGTTGCTGTTTTGGTGCTGGTGGAACATACAAAGCTCCTTTCTATCTGATCAGGTCTGCTTTAGCTCCTTTTGCAATATTAAAAGCATCAGCAGAGCTATTCGGTATCCCAGTATTTACCAGTGTAAATATTTCTTGATTCAACCCACTGATAAACTGATCGGCAACCGCTTCATCATTCTCAGCAACATGTGGAGCAAATCGTGGCAAGGTAGAGAATTTGGCCACATATTCTTCAATATTCAGATTACCCTGTTTCAGATTGACAAACTCTACACCCTTGTCTTTTCTATACGATACTGGGAAAAATCTTTGACAAAATTCTGTTTTAAAGTTCTTCCAAGTAATAATCGTATCTCGATGCTCCAAAGCTCTCTTCGTCGTAAGCCACCAATTCTTTACAACATCATGCAACTGGTGCCCAATTAGTTTAACTCTCCGCTCATCTGTATAACCAAGTGAATCGAACAACATCTCGATATCATCAAGCCAACTCTCGCAATCAATAGATGTCTCAGTGTCTTTCAAAGTCGGCGGTTTGAATGATTGAAATCTCTTCAGCAGTGTTTCCATGGGTGTCGCTGTAACATCCATCGGATTATTGGAGGTACTACCCTGTTCCGGGATTCTTCGGGGAGGCATATCTCATTATCAAAATGATTAGTAATCAAGTCTAAAAAATCTTTTTCAGTCCTCCTCTGATCATCTTACTGCTGATCGAGAATCGGTTCTGATTCATTCTTAAGTCTCACATGTTTCCAATCAAATCAGATAATCCGGTAAACATGTATTAAAGCAGTATACATGCTAGGACCATAAAATCAAGGAAACAAAACTCAATCTACCACTCTCACTCTCTTCTATTCCCGTCTAAGGAACATACGGCTCTGATACCAATTGCTATGGGGACCCGGACGCTAATTCATTCCTTCAATCATCTTTAAGATTAAATGGATCAATTAAATTCTTGGTCAATTTTTTTTTTTAAATACATAAATGTACAAGTTGTTATAACATGTGATAAAAAATCTTATGTCATTTCCAATATAGAGTTTAATATCTACAACCTGATCAGAAGTACAAACTTGTTCAAAATTGTAGGGACCCGGACGTTAATCATGTTCTAAATCATAATTATGACTAATTAATCAATTAGTATAAACGGGGTCTAAATTTTTTTCTTAAATTACACAGCGGAAACGTCATGTAATTAAATTCAAATTACATATTAAACATAACATACAATTATTGTATAATCTACAATAATCCGACTAGGTTCAACTACAAGTCAGTGCTGAATCCTAAGTTGCTTCAAAGCCCGGATCTCCACGCTATCTAGTCCAACCTCGTTCTCTTCTTGGCCCTGATCCTAGCCCACCTGTTGCCATGCACACATACAAAACAAGACAATAGCCGGATAACTCCGGTGAGATATAAATATCCCAGTAAAAATCATGTATACATGCAATCATATAAACAATATAAAAGCATATACCAGAAAATCCTATCATATATCAAAATCATGATACGAATCAATAACAAGAATAAATCATATTCTAAACATGTACCCTGATCCGGAACATAATTCAATATCAAGAATAAATCATATTCTAAGCATGTACCAATATCAGGAACATAATTCAACATCCATCAATATCAATCGATATAACTGTCACTCAACTCGTGACTCTACGTTTTAGACTAGATTCAATCCTAGCCTAGGGATCCCGGTGTCCAGATGTGGCATTCCTATATCGACAAACAGTAATAGAAAAGACTCCAGTTCTCTCCAAGTCGATTTAACCAAACATCCAGTGTCCAGACGCATCCGTCATAGACTATGGTCTATCACCATATCTTGTGACATCGTGCAATGTACCCGTGGTTACCTGCCACTATCAGGTACTTCTGTCACAAGATTACTCGTCTAATGCATGCTCCTATAACTCCATGGAACAAGCAGTTAAATCAAATCATTAAACACAATGATAAACAAATAATAAGTATGTGATTTAGGGAAACTCAAGTACATCTTACTTGAGTCGATGTCACCATACACATTGATTTATACCTTTATCTTCTCGCTCAGAAGAAGAAGAAGTCCCGACTCTATCTCGGTCCATTCTCAATCTGGTAATAACAATATCGAACAGATATAATATCAATAAACAATTCAATTCAGAACCTGTTCGGATCAATACTCAAATCAAAACACATAATCTGATCGATGTCACTTGAGATATAATCTAATCCATATCGACGATATCACGATATAATCGAAATCACTACTGAATCTGATCAATATCAATTAACTGATGTTTCGACGGTATAACAATACAGTCTCGATAACCCCGTCAATCCGAACATCACAGATATAATACCAGAACTCATAATCAATATCGATACCAGTCATAATCTCAATAACAATACATATCTGATATGAATTCGCAGTCAAATCGATTCCAAAAATCATAACAATTACTTAATCAATCTGTTTCTCAATCTGACTTCGATTCTATGATGTATAACATGACAAGAACATCATATATGAATCCTATTCAATTCTGACAATAGTCTAATTTCAAAACATGTCAAAACGTAGCAAAACTTACGTCCAATTGTAGTTGTCGTCGCTAGGAACATGATACCGTACTTGGATTCAAAATCAGACGGACGGATTCCACAGAATCGCAAATCTAAAAGGCGTAAGGATTTTTGAATGATTTTTCGATTCCTTCCTTCCTTTCATTCTGAGGAAATTACGTGTAATTCGTATATATATATTACTTGTTGCATGTAAATCAACGTGTCAACTTTTCCTCATTTTGCTCGGCGCTCGGGCGGTAATAAATTTCTGCCCGAGCGCGAGGTATTTTGCCCTCACGATGTATCGTTGGCGCTCGAGCGGTCAAAAACTACCGCCCGGGCGCCACCTCCTCTGCCCGAAACACACCATGTTGAGCTTTGGCGCTCGGGCTGTTACTTTCTACCGCTCGGGCGCCAATTGTTCTGCCCAAAATTCGTGTAATTTATATGCTTTGTCCAATCTGTTCTCGTTATAGCCCGTCTGTAATTATATCCATTCATAATCAATAATCATCTCAGATTACGATAATTAATTTTTCGGGCATTACATTTCTCCCCCTCTAAGATATGATTTCGTCCTCGAAATCACAAGCAATTCACTCTGTCTAGATAATCATATCATATCTCAAATCAGATATAAGAAGGAGACTTACAGAAACGACAATAATCTCGTATCAACGAAATCACTCGTGATAAAATTAATTTCAGAACAATGGCTATACCCCATCCGTCTATACCAATCAACAACTCATAACAATCAATATCCCGGTCAGAGCTATACTCAATCTTCGGTTTCAAATACCAACTGTCACCGTCCGACATTGGCTTAATAGTCTATGTATTCCGAGCTATCCTCATTTCTTCTAAATCAGTTCCATTTTTCTTATCAGATTTCTGTTTCTATTAATTCCAATCTCAGGCATTACTGCAATATCATTCCTATAAGAAGGAAAATAGCAGTTTTCACTGTACAATACTTCAACTCAAGCTATTTCGATACTCGTTTAATAGCTATTATTGTACAATAATTCACAAGTGACAACGAATCATGACAACTAGTGCTATAATCCAGCACTATATTTCCTGGATATCCTCCAGTATTAGGATAGTTCACTCCGACTATCCGTCAATCTATAAATCATAGATGAAAAATCATGTTATACACTCAGCCAAAAGTATAAAATCAAACGAAAATCACGGTCTGATATAATCAATTTTGGCATTCAATACAATCTGACCCCTTTTCTGACATATCTCTCAGTCGTCTGGTCATATTTGTACGTCATCCTGTACAATAGAACCTATACAGATTTGAACAACCGTTCAATCACAATTACTATCTTGGCAAGATTGCAGTAGTGTCATCACACAATCTATAGAAATGTACTCCCATTTCTATTTAGAAATCAATAATCAAGATCAGTAATCTAAAAGCTTCTATCTGTCTGTCTTTATCTGTCAACGATTTAGATGTTTCAATACAAATTCTGACATAACTGATTTTCATCTGTTTATATCAAAACTGTCTATTCGAATTATCACACGTTTCCTGTTACCAGAATAATACTGAATCTACTACTGTGTGAATCTGACAATACCTGTCATTGCAAATTCGAATATCTGACACAAACAAATCAGCTAATAATATAAATTAAAGAAAAATACCTACCTGGTATTCGGTTCTGACTATCAAAATCAAGTTCTGAACAGTTTGATCAAACTTCTAAACTGCTTTAATCTTCAAAATCAGTTCTGACTCGACTGAACTGTATGTAAGCTCAACGGTTCATAACAATCGGTATCAAATACGGACTCAGAATGATAATAATATCGGATCAGATTCAAAATATCAATACGCAATACTGATCTAATAACTGCATAGAACGCAATTTCAGACATTTCTGCTACTTCTGAACTTCTGCCATATTCAATGTCGTTTTCAGCCACTGATCACGGTCTCACTGGGCTATACTCAATCAGTATACTATCCTCAGATATCACAGACTCTGAATACAATCTGTTACAGTCAAAATTCATATCCGAACAATTCTGTATACGACATTCTCAGTACCCATAATATTCAATACCACTGTCAACTCTCCGATAAAATCAATCATACGTTGCGAATATATCAAAAGATCATAGATAAAATGAGCATAAAATTATCAGAATATTTCCGAGCACAGACTTTATCAATACATACACAGAACTGAAGTCTTTTACAGAGAAACACATAATCAGCTGTAACTCTAATTCTCCGGCAGTAAATCTTTCAACTGACATTCCAATTCTTTCAGTTCAATCGGTATCATTTTATAAGAAATTCGAGATGAAACCCATACCTGGAATCAAATCAAGGCTGAAATCACTCTCCCTGATACAGGATAAACCTGAAATCTCATCCGACAGGTTATAGCAAACTTCCTGCTACTGGTAATTCAATCCCTCATAGGCTCAGGTTCAGTCATCAACTGAATATATGTGGGGACCCGGGCTCTAACTCAATTCTTTTGGGATTTAATTGGATCTTTGTTCGAAAATGTGGGTCAAAAATTTGCTTTTAACATTAATTCAAATGTATAGTCACAGCATAACATTGTCTTTATAAGAAATAAACAACATAATGTACATACATGTCTGTCTAGTACAACCATACACTAGTGTTTACATACCAACTACAAACATAGGTGATACAAGTCTAAATAGAAACCACTAGAAATCTTCCATGCCCGAGATCTCCACGCTATCATCAACCTCTCATCTAGCTCGTGACCCAGATCCTGCCCCACCTGTTGCCATGCACACATACAGACATGACAACAGCCGGATAACTCCGATGAGAACATATCCCAGTATAAAACATGGATGCATGCAATGTAACAATCATGTACAAGAGCATAGCATATATCCAGTAACATTAATGCAAATCTAAACATGTAGAAGAATACGATTCTGTATTCAACATTTAAATCTTGACTCGAATCATTTATAATCTAGGGATCCCGTGTGAATAATACGGTCTGTTACCTACCCAACCACTCGAGGCAACCGTACATCTTATTCATAGACTTCGGTCAACTCTGTATCGAAGGTCTACACATAGAGTAAATCTACTACCATGCGTTGATACACCGAAACGTCTAGTTTTGGCCAGTCTGCCAATATCTCCTATCTCAGGACTCGAATATAAATCAATAAACAAGGCATTACATAATGAAATGTAATAACAATCTAGTATGTGATTTATGGAAACTCGTATCAAATCTGAATCGAGTTGTGCAATCCCGAGACCACATGAATTATACCTTTCTTGTCGCACTGTCTGTCGAGATCTCGAATCAAATGTCAAACCTGTCACTTCAAATCTGAAATGGCAATGTAGATATACCTTCTATCAATATAGAACACAACCAACTCAAACAACTCATATACAAACAATACTTGATTTCGATACAGTTGAACGGCATAACGGCGTAGTCTCGTGATACCGATAACTCAATAATAACATGCTAACTCCAAATCAACTCCCAATATCATCAACACAACAATACATACACTGAAATCTGCATAATCTCCCCATAATACATGCTGGAAATCGAAACAATAGCATACTATGTCCGAAATTCGATCTGATAACGAATATAGTACCCTCAACATATCATGAATACATATTCTCACTCAAATCGGAGTTTCCCCAACATGAATATTTCGAGACATGCTGGAATATAATAAAACTTACATCCTTGAATAGCCAATGATAAGAGTAGTTCGAAATCGAAGTCGAATCTAAAATCGGTTGGCTAAATTTTGTACAAACTTGCCTTGAAGCTTGAAGAAACTTGAAGAATAATTGATTCTCTCGGTATAATCGATATAATCGAAATAATCGATTAATAAGCTTGATTATATCACGATATAATCGAAATCACTACTGAATCTGATCCATATCAATTAACTGATGTTTCGACGGTATAACAATACAGTCTCGATAACCCCGTCAATCCGAACATCACAGATATAATACCAGAACTCATAATCAATATCGATACCAGTCATAATCTCAATAACAATACATATCTGATATGAATTCTCAGTCAAATCGATTCCAAAAATCATAACAATTACTTAATCAATCTGTTTCTCAATCTAACTTCGATTCTATGATGTCTAATATGACAAGAACATCATATATGAATCCTATTCAATTCTGACAATAGTCTAATTTCAAAACATATCAAAACGTAGCAAAACTTACGTCCAATTGTAGCTTTCGTCGCTAGGAACACGATACCGTACTTGGATTCAAAGTCAGACGGACGGATTCCACAGAATCACAAATCTAAAAGGCGTAAGGATTTTTGAATGATTTTTCGATTCCTTCCTTCCTTTCATTCTGAGGAAATTACGTGTAATTCGTATATATATATATTACTTGTTGCATGTAAATCAACGTGTCAACTTTTCCTCATTTTGCTCGGCGCTCGGGCGGTAATAAATTTCCGCCCGAGCGCGAGGTATTCTGCCCTCACGATGTATCGTTGGCGCTCGGGCGGTCAAAAACTACCGCCCGGGCGCCACCTCCTCTGCCCGAAACACACCATGTTGAGCTTTGGCGCTCGGGCGTTTACTTTCTACCGCTCGGGCGCCAATTGTTCTGCCCAAAATTCGTGTAATTTATATTTTTTGTCCAATCTGTTCTCGTAATAGCCCGTCTGTAATTATATCCATTCATAATCAATAATCATCTCAGATTACGATAATTAATTTCTCGAGCATTACAAAAATACAATCAGAACAAACTAGGGTTCAACAACTACATATCAAGTGCTGAAAACAAATTCTACTTCTGGGCTTGGATCTCCACTCTAATCTCGATATCTCATCCACTTCTCGACCCCGATCCTGTTCCACCTGTTGTCATGCACACATACAAACACAACAACAGCCGGATAACTCTGGTGAGAAATATATTCCCAGTATAATCAACGTATACTTGCATTTCATATAAGCATATACGATATAATAAACAGTTATCAAATAACATGTATCATAATCTGAGGAATATGAATCGATATAAACTGTAAATAAAACTCTTAGTCTCTTAATCTCTTACTCGAGCCAAGTGTTGGCCGAGTGTTCACAATGAAACTCTATGTATAAACAGTCTTTATTTTAATAATATTTGAAATTATTATTTTGGCACATCTTTATTTGTATACCCATGCTAGTTGCAGAGATAAAGTCCTTGAATATACAAATAGTAGAAAGAATATGAGATGCTCATATATTGAGTATTATGAAACTCATATTTGGAATATTGTATATTCTAAACAGTTCTTAGTCGATTCAGCCGCCGCTAAAAAGGATATAGGCCGCTCGAGTTCGAGACTAGTATCTACCATGTGAGTACCATGTTTCATTGGTAGGGGACATTGTGATGTCCGAGCATGCAGATAGTTGCTCCTTGTAGAGTGCAATGAACAACCCTCCATAAAGGAGTTTCCAAGTGGTTCTCACTTATCGAGTGGAAACGTACTAGTTTATGGTTGTACACCATTAGTCTTTATGACCCGGGACAACATTGAAACTCTATGTGCTAGAACTACACTTTGACTTGTTTACCGACTCTCAAGGGGTCATCAGGTGGCAAGGTTGGGTGTTCTGTCGAAACATATAGGAGTCGATGCATTGTAGTCGGGGATTCACCGCTTACCTTCGGGTATGGATTTCCTATGTGATATCATGTGTATGTAGTTTGAAATCTCTGATCAGATTATGGTGGTAATTAAGAAAGGGATTTCTTAGATTACACCATCGATGCAACTACGACATGACACATAGTATCGATTCATTGAAAACTCTCGATATACCAATGGTTGTCGAATCGGTCGAGATATATGAGTCGAAGGGACCGTACTGTACGCTAACCATAATTGAATGGTTCTTCCAGGCACTATCATTTGATACCTAGGGATTCATGTAAGCGATGATGCTAGGCGTTTAACATGATTGGTTGAGAACTATCAGACTTGAGTTATGACGTTCTTGTTATCAAGGAGTTAATAAGTAAGAATGGAGCAATTGGGGTATGCTCATATAAAGACATGTTTAGTCTAAATCACATGGAGATGTGTACCCACAGCTAGTTGTATCAATGAACCATTGAGGACCACACAAGTACTAGCTTTCTAGATCCCGTTGAGAAGTAAAATAGTTTAATGTGTTGAACGGCTTATAAAGAAGTTTATAAGCGTAAGGAAAAATAGAAGTATGACTTCTATGAGGGAAATGTAACTTTTAATTTGTGGAAGTGTTTCTAAATTAAAAGTTGGCCAAATAAATAATGTATTTGAAAATTATGATTTTCATAAACATTATTATGGACTAAATAAAATTAATTCAAGTGTTGAATTAATTAAACACTAGTGGGCCTAGTAGAGTCCAAATAATTAAATTAATTCAGGTGTTGAATTAATTAAATCATATTGGGTCTTGTAGAGACCAATAGTAAAATAATTATTCGACTAGTGACTTGAGTAAATTCAAGTAATGTTTAATTAGTCTCAAATTTGTTTGAGATAATTAAATGAAGTCCACGGATTTTTAATTGTTAAAAATCAAATAAAAAGGCATGCATGGGAGGTGAAGAGTTGGGAGACAACTTTTTGTACAACCAAGGCATGGCATGCACATACTTAACTCAACTTTTTCAAGGACCAAGAAAAGTCTTCCACTCTCCCTTCACTCCTCACTTGGCCGAAAATTTCTGGAGTTTTCTCCCTCAATTTTTCTCTCATTTTTCTTCTTCAATTGTTGAGGAAAGAAATCACTTCTCAAAGAAAAATCTTCTTATTTTTCTAGTGCAAAGTAAGAAGGGTTCTAGCTAGCAAGTGGTGGGCTTGATTTTTAAGGAAGGACAAGGAGAGCTTGTAGATTTGTCTTGCCTTGAAGAGCCATGGTTGGGCCATTACATCAATCTTTGAGATTGATAGGTATATTTCTTAACACCCTATGTATGACATACTTGTGTTTTTGTATTTGCTACACATTCTAGGCAGGTGGTGTTCAAATTTCTTGTTGAAAAACAAATTTTGAAAATTCCGTTGCGCATTTGAACACCTTATTTGATCCCTTTCAAGTGGTATCAAGAGCTAAGGATACTATTTTGTGTAGCATATACATAATATTATATTGAGGTCAATTTTTAACCGCATGAGACGATTTGTTGCAACGAATTCAAGGACGTATTGGGGCAGGTTTTGCACAGCAACGGGCAGCTTGGGCTGCCCGAGGGGCTGCCCGAAACGGGCAGCAAGGGCAGCCCGAACAGCTCCTTGTTTTTCCAAAAAATTTTTTTTAAGTTGGTCGGAATCCGGCGACGGAGCTCCGGCGATGGCGATGACGACTAGGGTTTTCCAAAGGTGTTTTGAAATATCAAAGTGTCATGGCCTTGAGATGTTGGGCCATTGGATGGCTAACATATTTTTGAAATTTAAATTGGCCAAAAATTTTTTGATGAGAAATGATTTTTTGGGCCCTTAAGTTTAAATTTACAAAAGTTGCAAATATTTTCTCATGAAATAAATAATTGAAGTTGGACTTTAATTATTTATAGTAAATTGTGATTTAAAAGAAATTCGGTTATAAATAAAATAATTAGAAAGTAGACAAATGTGTTTGTATACTTTGTTAATTTAGTTTATAATCGTGGCGGTTAGTGATTGGATCAAGATATATAATATTGGATCAATTAATTATGTGATAATTAATTGATGGTGTATGATATGTGATATTATGCATGAAGGATGATCAAAAGCCCAAGCCCAATTTGCTAGGTGTATGTTAGGATATTTTGTGTTGAATGATTGTAATAATTATCAAATTATAAAGTGGGCTTGGTTTTTGGCCCGTTCCCACCCCCATGAGATGTATCCCTATTTGCCATGGATATTTATTTGTAAATATTAGTATAGTGGATGATCAAGATTGGAAGATGGTGGCCATGATGATTATAAAGATCGAAGACATGTAAATATTGGAAGCTAATATAATAGTTGCATTTGCATCCCATGCATTTCCCTAGGATTAGACTTAGGCCCGTGCTTAGCTCACACGGGCCATTAGTATTGGGGAGATTGATCATCCTTGTTTTGTTCACTGTTTATAATATATGCAGGATATGTTATAAATAATGAGTATGTGTGTTATTATTATGATAATAACAAAGTTGCATGAATCCGACAAACAGACGATCAAACATGGCGAGCTTTTAAATAAAATTAATGATGAGACCTTTCAAAATTAAAAATCCTCATTTTGAATAAGATTCAAAATTAATATCAAGCCCGAAAAGGGGAATTATAAATTTGTTTATAATTTCCATGTCTTCCTTCGACAATGGGTGCATGATGAACGCTACCTGTGCTCGGGGCTCGGCTCTTATTATTGGGGGAGCCCTGGTGCCGGAAAGCTGTGACATCCATTGACATGGTGATGTGAACTACGTGGAACTCTCATGATTTTGGCTCATATTATTGAGGGAACTCATGGCGACCGTCCATTAAAGTTCAACATCGATGGGTAAGGCTTGACATGTAAAGATGAACTTTGTCATATTATTGGGTCCTAATCAAACGTGAGACAAAAGTTTACGTAGAGGGTTGCATGGAGATGCAATTGGAAACTACTTTTTAGGAATTGTGCTTGGCTGATATTATTCGCGATCATAATTCACTAATTGGACCTTACGTACCTACTGAGGAAATGATTTTACCGTTTTCAATAGAGGGTAGTGAAAGATGTCAAAACAGTGGGAGTAAAAATTTATTAAGTAAAAGTCCATACTTTATATCTTACTAAATATTTTAAAATAGTCATTAACATTTATCTGTTTTACTTTTCAATACTTTTTGACAATGTTTTCGATTCGCAATTCGCTATCTGTAATACTCGACAAACACGTATTAACCGGACCTAATTACCTCAATTGGCTAAGAATCTGAAAATCGTCTTGAATTCGGAAAGGATACCGTATACACTTACTGAGTCGGCCCATGTTGAGGCTCCGACTGAATGCACTCCTGAGGAATTACAGACTTACAAGGAATGGTGTGACCATGACTTGAAAGCCGAGTGTTATATGCAGGCTTCTATGAATGATGAGAAGTCGGTTCTTCATATGGATTCTTCATCTGGTACGAAGATTGGTCCACGTGGGAAGAGAAAAAAGCGTTCTTTCCAACGTCTCAAGAAGAACGTGCCCTTGAAGAGGCAAGCTCCGAATCCCGTTGTGGTAGCCACACCAGTAAAGGCTGACAAGACTGCTGATATTTATCATCACTGCAAAAAGCCTGGACATTGGAGGCGTAACTGCAGAGAATATCTTGCCCAAAAGGGTTCTGGAAACAATATGTTCTACATTGAAGTAAACATTTAAATTAACTTTACTTCTTGGGTATTGGATACCGGTTGTGACTCACATCTCTGTAATGAGTTACAGGTGATGGGAAGAAGTAGAAAGCTTAGGGAAGGTGAGACCTTCTTGAGGATGGGCAATGGAGCAAGAGTTGCTGCCAAGGCCAAAGGAGATGTTTACTTGCTGTTGAACAATGATTTTAAGTTAATTTTAAGAGATGTTTTGTTTGTACCAGATTTGGTGAAAAACATTGTTTCTGTAATAGCCAATCCCGGTGAACGATATGGTTTAAGATTTCGTATGTTATTGACTATTTGGTTAAGTTTTAGTATAGTTTTGATGTAAAGAGTTGTGATTTATGGTTTTAGCATTGTGGTTTATAGTTGTTATGTGATGATTTTGTAGCGTCGTTGCGATTTAATTCTTGGTAATTTGTATGTTGAGCCAATTGGTATGAGGCCAATTGGGGTGGTTGGATAAGTTATAGATGTGCAACTTCCTTGTTGAGTGTGTTGACGAATTATGAGGAGAAGTGGTATTGCAATTCGACTTTGTTGCATAGAGTTTATTATTGGCTACAGAGAAGAGTGCACCCGCACTGAGTAGAGGACCGCACCTGCGGTGGCATGACCGAAGCAAGACCGCACCCGCGGTCAAGAAAGCACCGCACCCGTGGCCTCATGCTTCAGAATTTCGGTTGTTTTCGAGTAGCCTCAGCGCTCCCGCGGTGCAAAGTGTAGCGCACCGGCGGTGTTAGGGCAGAGACCGGAGCGCACCCGCGGTCGTCAATTTGGGATTTTTGGATGAGGTGCCGAGAGCATAGCGCACCCGCGGTGCAAAGGCTAGCGCACCCGCGGTCCGTGAACAGTAGAAGCGTGTTTTCGGATTTAAGTGAGCTAAATAGATGAGTTGCTCACTTTTCTCTCATTTCTTTCCCATTCTCTCGGTTTCTTCAGAGCAAGGAAGCTAGGGTTCCTTTTTTCCTTTCATTTCCTTCCTTTGATTCTTGCATCTTGTTGGTTATTTGTGTTGAGAGCAAGGTTATTTTGGGTTCAAGGAAGCTAAGGTAAGCTTTTGGTTTAGTTTATTCTTAGTTTTGGTGTTGGTAGAAATCATGGGTTTGGTGATGGTGTTGGTTTTATGGATTAAATCTTATGGGTTTAAGATTATTGAGATGATAATGGTACAATTTATGGTTTATTGTTGTAGGAATTCAACTAATGGTTTAGATTCAAGGTTCCAAGTGGTTGTAAGTGAAATTTCATTCCTTGTGCTCATATGATAATATATGTATTGTATTTCAATGGTTTTAATATGTATTCCCTTCCATTTGATTCATGTTATGTATTATTACACTTTGTTGTATATTAGAGGCATTTTATGCCTCAATTATGTTAAAGGGAATACAAGAGAAAAGAGTCTTCAAAGTGTTTGATGTAATGCCAAAGAGAGAATTCAAAATGATTTATTGGATTGATAGATACATAGTCAGAGATTGCATGCAATTAGTTGATCAACGACCATAGGCTTATATCCCTCAGAGTTATCGATGTATATCGATGGGATATAGGTACAGAGACAGAGATACTATATAGATATCAATCCAACAGAGAAAAGAGAAATACCATCTTATTGTTATATTATGCCATGTTATTCATGTTTTAAGAGTTGATGGTATTTAATGATTTCAAAGCCATGTTTTACGGAGTATGATATATATCCATTGCTATGTAAGAGTTCCACTTGCTGAGTTTTATACTCATTTCAGTGATTTCATGTGATGCAGATAAGAGCGACAGGCCGGGACGTTGATTGTGGGCCGGAGTCATATTCATATAGAGAAGGAAGGAAGAAGTTTATTTTTATGATATTTTGGACATGATCACAAGAATGATATTTTGCATTTTGTTGTATAATTTGATTGATCATGTATATATACTTTTGATTATACATTGAAATGTATTTTGAATCCTCCTTCCATTTTGAAGAAAATTTTAAATTCCGCTGTTATTTTATTAAAACCGTTAGAGACGTCACATTTAGTTGTATCAGAGCGTTGTTCTTCAGACCAATGCATATGACTTCGTTTACTTTCAACTGTCCGGGTATGTCTTCTTCTACATCTATTCATTGTTATCTATTTATGTAAGGCTCGAGATTTTAAGTTTTCATTGGCATAAGACTTGTAAGACATGAGAATGCATGTCATAGGATGAAAGTAGAAACTATAGCCTGAATTATGGAATTTTGAGTGAGCAAGGCCGAAGTCACACCGCACCCGCGGTACAGGAAGGACTGCACCCGCGGTGCATTGAAAGAAAATTTGGTAGAATTGTGCGAAGCAAGACCGCACCCGCGGTCCTGCAATGACCGCACCCGCGGTCTGAGGATTCCGGAAAATGGAAAGGCAGCCGAGAGCATAGCGCACCCGCGGTGCTGGGGTGACCGCACCCGCGGTGCTGCATGCGAAATGCCACCTTCGATTTTTATGTTGACACTTGGCATGGTGTATATATATATTTGTAACATGACTCAGCATCTCTATTCAGAAGAACCTAAGAACCGAGAGAATCTCAAGAGAGGAGCAAGCTTCTTCATTTCTTAGGATTTGTATTGTGCAAGATTTACACATCCGAATTGGAAACTGAGTTGAGATTATTGTTCCTTGCAACAAGAGCTATCTAAGGATGTAAGTATATATCATTTTCAGCATGATTCAGATTGTAGATGTTGGGGAAATTATGATTCTGTTGTGAATATGTGTTCTTGATATATAGAGCATCGTATATTCGTTTTCAGATTGATTTTCGGACACAATATGCTATTGTTTCGATTTTCAGCATGTATTATTGAAGAGTATATCGATTTTCAGAGTTTGAGAATATTATGTCATTGATATGATGATGTTGATGAGATTATGGTATTGTTATGTGAGTTGTGAATTGACCGGTACCGAGGATTACGCCGTTATGCCGTCGATTTGTACCGAGATTTATTATTGATTGGAATATGTGTTGCTTTGAGTTAGAGATTGATATTGTATGTCTCAAATATTGCCATTTCAGATTTGTATTGGTTATTGTGAACTCGAGACTTCGACTACGACACCGATTGATCGACAAGAAAGGTATAATTCATGTGGTCACGGGATTGCACAACTCGATTCAGATTTGATACGAGTTTCCCTAAATCACATACTAGATTGTTATTACATTGATTATGTAATGTCTTGTTTATTGATTTATATTCGAGTCCTGAGATAGGAGATATTGGCAGATTGGCCAAAACTAGACGTTTCGGTGTATCGAGGCATAGGAGTAGATTTGCTCTATGTGTAGACCCTCGATACAGAGTTGACCGAAGTCTAGGAATAAGACGTACCGTCGCCCCGAGTGGTTGGGTAGGTGACAGACCGTCTTATTCACACCGGGATCCCTAGATTAGAAATGAGTCGAGTCAAGATTTAAATGTTGAATACAGATTTGTATTCTTCTACATGTTGTAGATTTTACATTCATGTTACTTGATATATGCTATGCTTTCGTACATGATTATTATATCGCATGCATCCATGTTTTATACTGGGATATGTTCTCACCGGAGTTATCCGGCTGTTGTCGTGTCTGTATGTGTGCATGACAACAGGTGGGGCAGGATCTGGGTCACAAGGAAGATGAGAGATTGTTGATAGCGTGGAGATCTCGGGTGTGCAGCTTACTAGTTGTTGTACTAGACGTGTACTGAAAACTTTTAAACACTAGTGTATGATTGTACAAAACAGACATGTATGTACGTTATATTGTTTATTTACTATAAAGACATGTTATGTTTTAATTATACATTTGATTTAAGATTAAAAAGCAAAATTTTGACCCACATTTTCGAGCAAAGATCCAATAAATCCCAAAAAGAATTGAGTTAGAGCCCGGGTCCCCACAACAGGTGGTATCAGAGCTTTAGGTTCTGTAGACTGAGATAGAGTAGAATGAGCGGGGTAGATTGAGTCATATTCCTTGCTTATATCATGCTAGCATGTCATGATTTAGTGCTTTCCCTATTATATGTTGTATTGTATCTGAATTGATTTACAGCATATACTTGTCAAGCCTGAATCAGAACCGATTCTCGATCAGAGGTTATGATCAGAGGAGGGCTGAGATAGATGATATTGATTGAGTACTAATCAGTTTGATAATCAGATTTATGCCGCCTAGACGTATACCACAGCCAAAGCAGGGTAGCACATCAGCTGCACAGATGGACGTCACCGCTACACCAATGGAGACCTTATTGAAAAGATTTCAGTCTTTCCATCCGCCTACCCTGAAGGGCACAGAGAGTGCAGTAGAGTGCGAGAGCTGGCTTGATGATATCGAGATGTTGTTTGAGTCTTTGGCGTATACTGATGAGCGACGTGTGAAATTGATAGGGCATCAGATGCAAGAGGTTGCCAAGAGTTGGTGGTTGACTACAAAGAGAGCCTTGGAGCACCGAGGCATTGACATCACGTGGAAAGCCTTCAAGGATGAGTTCTATCAGCGCTTTTTCTCCCTCTCCTACCGAAAAGATAAAGGAGCTGAATTTGCGAATCTGAGACAGGGACAATGGAACATCGAGGAGTATGTGGCTTAATTTTCTGCATTGCTACGATTTGCACCTCATGTAGCAGGGAACGACGAGGCAGTGGCCGATCAGTTCATCAATGGGCTGAACCCTGATGTTTTTACTTTGGTGAACACGGGGCGGCCTAATACTTTTTCAGAGGCACTGAACAGAGCTAAGGGAGCAGAAGCTGGCTTGATCAGGCAGCGAGGCGCTTCTTACAGTGTTCGGGGGCAGAGACAGCCATAGCCTACCACTCAGTTTCCACCACCTCCTCCTCGCTTCGATAGTGGATCTAGTAGTAGTGGCAAGAAGGAATTTTTGAAAGCTAAGGGCAAGCAGTTTAAGAAATCCGGGAGCAGTTCATCGAGTTCGAGTGGATCTCGACAGAGAGGTCAGGGGTCTGATTTCAGTGGCGTGTATTGCAGTTCGTGCGGAGGGCGACATGCCATGGAGCAGTGTCAAGGAGTTATGGGACGTTGCAACATCTGTAGGCAACAGGGACACTTCGCCAGAGTTTGTCCCCAGAGAGGTGCACAACGATTCCAGAACACAGGGTCATCAGCACCAGTGCCACAGATGGAAAGACATGCATCCTCTGTACACTCCTTTCAACCACCATCCACACAGACCCAGCAGAGACCAGGAGGTAGTCAGACAGTGAGTCAACCTCCGAGACAGCAGGCAAGGGTGTTTGCGCTGACAGAGGAGCAGGCGCAGGAGGCACCAGATGACGTCATTGCAGGTAACTGTTTCCTTTGTGATTATCCTGCATATGTGTTGATCGACACAGGTGCATCACATACATTCATCTCTGAACATTTTGCATTGAGACATTCATTGCCTGTTGAGTCGATGTCGACGGTAGTGTCTATAGCTTCTCCGTTGGGAAGTGGTTTGATATCTGTGACTACTGTTAGACACTGTATGCTTCAGTTTGAGGGGCATGAGATTGATCTACATTGTATAGTACTTGGGTTAGCTGATTTTGATTGTATAGTTGGTATAGACATGTTAACCAAGTACAGGGCCACTGTAGATTGTTTCCACAAGATTGTCAGATTTAGACCCGAGATGACAGATGAGTGGAAATTCTACGGAAAGGGTTCCAGATCTCGGATTCCCTTAGTATCTGCTCTGACCATGAGTAGATTGCAAAAGAGAGGAGCAGAGGGCTTTCTCGTATATTCAGTAGATCTACTGAAGTCGAGCCCAGCATTGGTAGATCTGCCAGTGGTTTGCGAGTTTGCAGATGTGTTCCCAGATGAGATTCCAGGGTTGCCTCCGGTTCGAGAGGTTGATTTTAGCATAGATCTTATGCCTGGTTCTGTTCCTATCTCGAGAGCTCCGTATAGGATGGCACCGATAGAGTTGAAAGAATTGAAAGCGCAGTTGGAAGATCTTCTGTCCAAGGGATATATCAGACCCAGTGTATCTCCTTGGGGTGCTCCGGTGCTTTTCGTTAGAAAGAAAGATGGTTCGATGCGACTGTGTATTGATTACAGACAGTTGAACAAGGCAACAGTGAAGAACAAGTATCCTTTGCCTCGCATCGACGATTTGTTTGATCAGTTACAGGGATCTTCTGTATACTCGAAGATTGATTTGAGATCAGGGTATCATCAGCTCAGAGTTAGAGATGTTGATATTCCGAAGACTGCATTCCGAACCAGGTATGGGCACTACGAGTTTATCGTTATGCCTTTTGGTTTAACGAATGCACCTGCGGTGTTTATGAGTTTGATGAACCGCATTTTTCAGAGATATTTAGATGATTTTGTGATTGTGTTCATCGATGATATCTTGGTATATTCGAAGAATTTGATTGAGCATGCAGAGCATCTGAGAATTGTATTGAAGACTTTGAGAAAAGAGCAGCTATACGCTAAATTGTCCAAGTGCGAATTCTGGCTGAAACAGGTTGTCTTCTTAGGTCACATTATATCTGGAGATGGTAATGCAGTAGATCCAAGTAAAGTTGAGGCTGTGATCAGTTGGCCGAGACCGACTTCTGTGCCGGAGATACGCAGTTTCATGGGTCTAGCCGGGTATTATCGTCATTTTATCCGAGATTTCTCCAGTATAGCGAAGCCTATCACCCAGTTGACACAGAAGAACATGCCATTTGTATGGTCTGAAGATTGTGAAGCCAGTTTTGTGGAGTTGAAAAAGAGGCTGACTAGTGCGCCTGTCTTGACGATTCCTTCAGGTACAGGTGGGTTTGTTGTATACTGTGACGCATCTCACAGAGGGCTAGGATGTGTTCTTATGCAGCGAGGGCACGTAATAGCGTACGCCTCTAGACAGTTGAAGCCACACGAGACTCGTTACCCGATTCATGATCTTGAATTGGCGGCGATTGTCTTTGCACTCAAGATCTGGCGTCATTATCTGTATGGCGAGAAATTTGAGATCTATTCCGATCATAAGGGCCTGAAGTACCTCTTTTCTCAGTCAGAGTTGAACATGAGGCAGCGACGATGGCTTGATCTGCTGAAAGATTTTGATTGCGAGATCAAGTACTATCCAGGGAAGTCGAATGCAGCTGCAGACGCCTTAAGTCGAAAGGTATGTGCGCTTTCCTTATCGACAGTAGGTGTATCGAATTTAGTAGAGGATTGTTGCTTGTCTGGGTTGACATTTGATACAGGAAGTAGACCGTTGCGACTTGCTGCGATTCAGATTGAGCCAAATCTGATTTTGAGGATCAAAGAAGCGCAGAAAACTGATCCGAGTATTCAGAATCGATTGATATGGTCAGAGCTGGTCATATATCAGAGTATCAGGTTAGAGATTCTGTTCTGTATGTGAATAACCGTCTAGTAGTGCCAGAGGTTTCAGATTTGAGACGACAGATCATGTCAGAGGCACACTGTAGTCGGTTCAGCATTCATCCTGGTGGCAGGAAAATGTACAATGATTTGAAGATGCAATTCTGGTGGAAGCAAATGAAGACCGACATTGCAGAATTTGTGTCTAAATGTTTGAATTGCCAGCAGGTGAAGGCAGAAAGAAAGAAGCCCGGAGGTTTACTTCAGAGTTTGTCTATTCCTGAATGGAAATGGGACCACATTTCCATGGATTTCGTGACGAAGTTACCTCGATCTTCGCGGGGCTGTGACGCGATTTGGGTTGTAATAGACAGACTGACCAAATCAGCGTGTTTTATTCCGTACAGAATGACCTATCGACACGATCAGATGGCAGAGTTGTATGTCAGAGAGGTCGTCAGATTGCACGGTGTGCCGAAGTAGATCGTATCAGATCGTGATCCACGATTTACTTCTCACTTTTGGCACAGTTTGCAGCAGGCTTTAGGTACGACTTTACACCTGAGCACTGCTTATCATCCTCAGACGGACGGACAGTCAGAGCGGACTATCCAGACTTTAGAGGACATGCTGAGAGCTGTAGTACTAGACTTTGGTACTAGCTGGCAAGATTCATTGCCGTTGTGTGAGTTTTCATACAACAACAGCTATCAGACGAGCATAGAGATGGCACCGTTCGAAGCTTTATACGGAAAGAAGTGCAGATCTCCGTTGTACTGGGATGATATCTCCGAGGTACCAGAGTTGGGACCTGATATGATTCGTGAAATGACCGAGAAAGTGAAGATCATTCAGAAGCGAATGAAGACGGCACAAGATAGGCAAGCGAAGTACGCCAATGTCAGACGTAGACCGTTGGTGTTTGAGCAGGGAGACAGAGTATTTTTGAAGATTTCACCTTTCAGAGGCGTTGTCAGATTTGGCAAGCGAGGGAAGTTGTCTCCTAGATACGTCGGTCCGTATGAAATTCTTGAAAAGATTGGCGATCGAGCTTACAGACTTGCTCTTCCTACTTCACTGTCCGGTATACATGAAGTTTTTCATGTATCGATGTTACGCAGATATATACCAGATGATTCTCATGTCATTCAGCCTGACGAAGCCGAGCTGGATCAGACTCTGAGCTATGTTGAAAGACCGATACAGATTCTTGATCGGAAGGAGAAACATCTTAGAACCAAGGCCATTCCGCTTGTGAAAGTTCAGTGGAGTCGTCATGGCATCGAAGAAGCAACTTGGGAAACAGAGTCTAAGATGAGACAGAGGTATCCCGAGTTATTTTGATGATGTAAGTATTTATCTAGCTTTAACGTTGTTATCTTTTATGCTTATATTAGTAGAATGGCATGCGATTTCGAGGACGAAATCATTTCTTAGAGGGGGAGAAATGTAAGGCTCGAGATTTTAAGTTTTCATTGGCATAAGACTTGGAAGGCATGAGAATGCATGTCATAGGATGAAAGTAGAAACTATAGCCTGAATTATGGAATTTTGAGTGAGCAAGGCCGAAGTCACACCGCACCCGCGGTACAGGAAGGACTGCACCCGCGGTGCATTGAAAGAAAATTTGGTGGAATTGTGCGAAGCAAGACCGCACCCGCGGTCCTGCAATGACCGCACCCGCGGTCTGAGGATTCCGGAAAATGGAAAGGCAGCCGAGAGCATAGCGCACCCGCGGTGCTGCATGCGAAATGCCACCTTCGATTTTTATGTTGACACTTGGCATGGTGTATATATATATTTGTAACATGACTCAGCATCTCTATTCAGAAGAACCTAAGAACCGAGAGAATCTCAAGAGAGGAGCAAGCTTCTTCATTTCTTAGGATTTGTATTGTGCAAGATTTACACATCCGTATTGGAAACTGAGTTGAGATTATTGTTCCCTGCAACAAGAGCTATCTAAGGATGTAAGTATATATCATTTTCCGCATGATTCAGATTGTAGATGTTGGGGAAATTATGATTCTGTTGTGAATATGTGTTCTTGATATATAGAGCATCGTATATTCGTTGTCAGATTGATTTTCGGACACAATATGCTATTGTTTCGATTTTCAGCATGTATTATTGAAGAGTATATCGATTTTCAGAGTTTGAGAAGATTATGTCATTGATATGATGATGTTGATGAGATTATGGTATTGTTATGTGAGTTGTGAATTGACCGGTACCGAGGATGACGCCGTTATGCCGTCGATTTGTACCGAGATTTATTATTGATTGGAATATGTGTTGCTTTGACGCATAGGAGTAGATTTGCTCTATGTGTAGACCCTCGATACAGAGTTGACCGAAGTCTAGGAATAAGACATACAGTCGCCCCAAGTGGTTGGGTAGGTGACAGACCGTCTTATTCACACCGGGATCCCTAGATTAGAAATGAGTCGAGTCAAGATTTAAATGTTGAATACATATTTGTATTCTTCTACATGTTGTAGATTTTACATTCATGTTACTTGATATATGCTATGCTTTTGTACATGATTATTATATCGCATGCATCCATGTTTTATACTGGGATATGTTCTCACCGGAGTTATCCAGCTGTTGTCGTGTCTGTGTGCATGGCAACAGGTGGGGCAGGATCTGGGTCACGAGGAAGATGAGAGATTGTTGATAGCGTGGAGATCTCGGGCGTGCAGCTTACTAGTTGTTGTACTATACGTGTACTGAAAACTTTTAAACACTAGTGTATGATTGTACAAAACAGACATATATGTACGTTATGTTATTTATTTACTATAAAGACATGTTATGTTTTAATTATACATTTGATTTAAGATTAAAAAGCAAAATTTTGACCCACATTTTCGAGCAAAGATCCAATAAATCCCAAAAAAAATTGAGTTAGAGCCCGGGTCCCCACAATTTATATGTATTGTGTGAGCACATTGTAGGAGTAGATGCCTCCTAAGAGAAAGGTTTCAGAAGGTGAGGATAGTTCTTCCTCGAGAGTTGTCGGCGAGTTCGGCAAGTTACTGAAAGAGCAAGCCAAGTTCCACAGTGAGCAGATTCAATAGTTGCTACGTTTGCAAGGTACATGCCAAGGTAGAGGTCAAGGGAGAGGTCAAGGGGTTCAAGCAGTTGGGACCGATGGGATTTTTACTGCTTTTAAGAAGATGGATCCACCGGAATTTGCAGGAAGCACCGATCCATTTGTGGTTGTAGAGTGGATCAAAGCTCTTGAGGCGATTTTCGATCATCTCAACTATGAAGACAAGGACAGAATCAGTTGTGTAGTGTTCATGTTAGTCAAAGCTGCACGCATTTGGTGGAATGCTACCAAGGTTAGTTTGGATGTTCCGGCATTGAAGTGGCAAGAGTTCACTGATCTTTTTTATGACAAGTACTTCCTAGATGCACTTCGAGCTCGGAAGGTGACTGAGTTTTTGGAGCTTCGTCAAGGAGGTAGAATGTTGATGAGTATATTCTGAAGTTCAAGGAGGGCTTTCTGTTTGCCCCATATATTGCTTCCAACGACAAAGACAAGGGTGCTAACTTCATTATAGGCCTTCGAGCAGAGATCCGGAGGGACATCAACATGTCGAAGGCGGTGACATTTAAAAAGATTGTGGCTATGGTTTTGTTGGCCGAGCAAGATGAGAAAGACATTGCCAGAGAGAGACAGGCGAGGCAGCAGGGCATTTCTCAGAGGGGTCAAGGTTCAAACCAAAGAGGAAAAGGCAATTTCAAAGGGAAAGGCAAGATAGAGTCGAGTCCGAAAGCACCGGCAGTTACATTTGATCCCGAGAAGCCATTGTGCCCCAAGTGCAGTAGACATCATCCGGGAGAGTGCAGATTTGGTACTCATACTTGTTATCGATGAGGCACTGCAGGTCATATTGCCAAAGACTGTCAAAGAGGAGCGAATAAAGAGAAGGTGCAGGGTCGCATCTTCACCATGACGAAGGAAGGTATAAACCATGATTCTTCTGTGATCTCTAGTGCTATTTTAATTTCAGGCAGAGTAGCTACGACATTGATTGATACAGGTGCTACTCATTCTTTAATGTCTGAATTATTTTTTAGATCTTCGGGTCTAGTTCCTTCTGTTATTCCCCTCTAGTTTAATGTTGTATTGCCTTCAAGGGATGTGTTGTGCCCGACATCTATTGTGTATGTGTGCTCTGTTCAAATTGATGAGCGAGTGGTTTATGCCGATTGGATTGTTATTCCGATGGTTGCGTTTGATATTATACTTGGCATGGATTGGCTTTCTACCTATCGTGCAGTGATTGATTACATTGCTAAGACGGTGAAATTTGCAGATGATGGCAATAGGGAAGGTATGCTCGCCAGTGCAGGTACTTCGCTGGTCTTTCCTTTTATTTCTTGTCTTGAGGCTAAGAAGATGTTGTTTAGAGGTTGTAATGGGTTTTTGGCTTCAATTGTGGATATGGATAGAATTGTGAAGTTGAATAATTATGATATTGATGTTGTGAGAGAGTTTCCTGATGTGTTTGAGGATGATGTGCCGGGTTTACCACCGGACAGAGATGTTGAGTTTGTGATTGAGCTAGTTCCAGGTACGGTTCCTATTTCTAAGGCCTCGTATAGAATGGCCCCTACAGAGATGAAAGAGTTGAAGACGCAGTTGCAAGATTTTTTGGATAAAGGTTTTATTCGACCGAGTTCTTTGCCTTGGGGAGCTCCGGTTCTGTTTGTCAAGAAGAAAGATGGGTCGTTGCGGCTGTGTATCGACTACAGAGAGATCAACAAAGTGACTGTCAAGAATAAGTATCTGTTGCCACGGATAGACGATCTTTTTGACCAACTGCAGGGCGCTACCGTGTTTTCGAAGATCGATCTACGATCTGGCTATTATCAGTTGAAGGTTAGGGAGTCTGATATCCCTAAGACGGCGTTCCGGACCAGGTATGGTCATTATGATATTCTTGTGATGTCTTTTGGTCTGACTTATGCTCCTTCAGTCTTCATGGATCTTATGAACAGAGTGTTCAAGCCGTATTTGGATAGCTTTGTCATTGTTTTCATCGATGACATTTTGATTTATTCCAAGACCAGAGAGCTTCATGCAGAGCACCTTAGAGTTGTTCTTCAGTTGTTGAGAGAGAAGAGGTTGTATGCTAAATTGAAGAAATGTGAGTTCTGGTTGGAGCAGATTTCTTTATTAGGCCATGTTGTTTCGAAAGATGGTATAGTTGTGGATCCAGTGAAGATCGAGGCAGTTCAGAGGTGGCATATTCCTACCACTTTATCAGAGGTACGCAGTTTCCTTGGTTTGGCGGGTTATTATCGTCGTTTTATTTCAGATTTCTCCAAGATTGCCCTGCCGTTAACCAATTTGACGAGGAAGACTGTGAAGTTTGAGTGGTCCAATGAATGCCAGAGTGGATTCCAAGATTTGAAAGATAAGTTGACGACAGCTCCGGTACTTGCATTGCCCAGTGGTTCAGAGGACTTTGTTGTTTATACCGACGCGTCGAAGAAAGGTCTTGGTGCAGTGCTGATGCAACGTGGGAAAGTCATAGCTTATGCTTCTCGCCAGTTGAAGGATTAGGAGAAGAATTATCCTACGCACGATTTGGAACTGGCAGCTTTGGTTTTCGCCCTAAAAATCTGGAGGCACTATTTATATGGCGAAAAGTGTGAAATTTTCACGGACCACAAGAGTTTGAAGTATTTGTTTTCTCAGAAAGAACTCAATATGCGACAGAGACGGTGGTTAGAGCTTGTCAAAGATTATGATGTGACGATTAGTTACCACCCAGGCAAAGAGAATGTTGTAGCTAATGCATTGAGCCGTAAGTCGAGTTATTCTTTGAGTTTGATGATTCAGCAGCCGTTGTTTTTGGACTTGCAACGAGAGGAGATAGCTTTAGTAGTCCTAGGAACCATTGCTCGCTTTTCAGCATTGGTCATTCGGGCTACATTGACGGACAGGAACCGTAGAGAGCAGGTCAATGATTTAGAGTTGACAGAGTTTAGAGCCAGAGCAGAGGAGAGAGGTAATTCAGAGTTTGGGATGAACGGAGATGGTTTGGTGACCTTCAGATATTGTATTTGTGTTCCTATTGGTGATGATATTCGGAGAGACGTCTTGACAGAGGCACATTCCGCGCCGTATTCGGTACATCCAGGTGGCACCAAGACGTATCAAGATCTTCGTAGACTCTATTGGTGGCCAGGTATGAAGAAAGATATTGCCATGTTTATTTCTCAATGCCTAACTTATCAGCAGGTGAAGATCGAGCACCAGAGACCTGCTGGGACATTGTTGTCATTGCTGATTCCTCAATGGAAATGGGAGCATATTACGATGGACTTCGTGACTGGTCTTCCCAGAACGCAGAAAGGTTTTAACTCTATTTGGGTTATTGTTGATCGGTTGACCAAGGCAGCGCATTTTCTCCCAGTGAAGACGACGTATTCCGTGAACCAGTATGCCGAAGAGTACATAGCAATGATTGTTAGAATTCTTGGTGTCCCTGTGTCGATTGTGTCTGATCGTGACCCTATATCTACTTCAGAGTTTTTTAAGAGTTTGCACAGAGCTATTGGTTCACTGTTAGCATTTAGTACAGCTTATCATCCCCAGAGCGATGGCCAATCAGAGAGAGTTATTCAGATTCTAGAGGATATGCTCAGAGCTTGTACTATCGATTATCCTGGTAGCTGGGATTCAAAATTGACTCTTGTTGAGTTCACGAATAACAGTTACCAAGCGACGATTGGCATGGCACCGTATGAAGCACTTTATGGCAGGAAGTGTAGGTCTCCTTTCTATTGGGATGAGATTGGCGAGAGGAAGATGTTGGGTCCAGAGTTGGTCCAACAGACAGTTGATGTTGTTGCTGTTATCCGAGAGAGGATGAAGACAGCACAGTCGAGGCAGAAGAGTTATGTTGATGTGCGTCGTAGGCCGTTGCAGTTTGAGGTTGGCGACCATGTGTTCCTGAAGATAGCACCTCTTAAGGGTGTGATGCGGTTTGGCAATAAGGGAAAGTTGAGTTCGAGATTTATTGGTCCATTTGAGATCTGGGACAGAGTCGGTGATCGAGTTTACAAGTTAGCCCTACCGCCAGATCTTGACAGAGTTCATAATGTTTTTCATGTCTCTATGCTCAGGAAGTATATTACGAATCCTTCTCATGTTCTTCGTCACGAGCCATTGGATTTGACGCCGAATTTGACTTATCAAGAGATTTCAGTCCAGATTTTGGATCAAAAAGTTAAAGTTTTGAGGAACAAAGAGATCGGCATTGTTAAAGTCCTTTGGAGGTATCATTTGATTGAAGAGGCCACGTGGGAACCAGAAGATGAGATGAAAGAGAAGTATCCTGAGTTGTTTGCGCAGTGACGTCAATTTCGAGGACGAAATTCCTTTAAGGAGGGGAGATTGTAATAGCCAAGCCTGGTGAACGGTATGGTTTAAGATTTCATATGTTATTGACTATTTGGTTAAGTTGTAGTATAGTTTTGATGTTTAGAGTTGTGATTTATGGTTTTAGCATGTTGGTTTATAGTTGTTATGTGATGATTTTGTAGCGTCGTTGCGATTTAATTCTTGGTAATTTGTATGTTGAGCCAATTGGTATGAGGCCAATTGGGGTGGTTGGATAAGTTATAGATGTGCAACTTCTTTGTTGAGTGTGTTGACGAATTATGAAGAGAAGTGATATTGCGATTCGACTTTGTTTCGTAGAGTTTATTTTTGGCTACAGAGTAGAGTGCACCCGCACTGAGTAGAGGACCGCATCCGCGGTAGCATGACCGAAGCAAGACCGTACCCGCGGTCAAGAAGGCACCGCACCCACGGTCTCATGCTTCAGAATTTCGGTTGTTTTCCAGTATCCTCAGCGCTCCCTCGGTGCAAAGTGTAGCGCACCTGCGCTGTTAGGGCAGAGACCGGAGCGCACCCGTGGTAGTCAATTTAGGATTTTTGGATGAGGTGCCGAGAGTATAGCGCACCCGCAGGTGCAAGGGCTAGCGCACCCGCGGTCCGTGAACAGTAGAAGCGTGTTTTCAGATTTAAGTGAGATAAATGGATGAGTTGCTCACTTTTCTCTCATTTCTTTCCTATTCTCTAGGTTTCTTCATACCAAGGAAGATAGGGTTCCTTTTTCCTTTCATTTCCTTCTTTTGATTCTTACATCTTGTTGGTTATTTGTGTTGAGAGCAAGGTTATTTTGGGTTCAAGGAAGCTAAGGTAAGCTTTTGGTTTAGTTTATACTTAGTTTTGGTGTTGATATAAATCATGGGTTTGGTGATGGTGTTGGTTTTATGGATTAGATGTTATGGATTTTTTTTATTGAGATGATAATGGTACAATTTATGGTTTATTGTTGTAGGAATTCAACCAAGGGTTTAGATTCAAGGTTCCAAGTGGTTGTAAGTGGAATTTCATTCCTTGTGCTCACATGATAATATTTGTATTGTATTTCAATGGTTTTAAGATGTATTCCCTTACATTTGATTCATGTTATGTATTATTACACTTTGTTGTATATTAGAGGCATTTTATGTCTCAATTATGTTAAAGAGAATACAAGAGAAAAGAGTCTTCAAAGTGTTTGATGTAATGCCAAAGAGAGAATTCAAAATGATTTATTAGATTGATAGATACATAGTCAGAGATTGCATGCAATTAGTTGATCAACGACCATAGGCTTATATCCCTTAGAGTTATCGATGTATATCAATGGGATATAGGTACAGATAGAGATACTATATAGATATCAATCCAACAGAGAAAAGAAAAATACCATCTTATTGTTATATTATGCCATGTTATTCCTGTTTTAAGAGTTGATGGTATTTAATGATTTCAAAACCATGTTTTACAGAGTATGATATATATCCATTGCTATATAAGAGTTCCACTTGCTGAGTTTTATACTCATTTCAGTTATTTCATTTGATGCAGATAAGTGCGACGGGCTGGGACGTTGATTGTGGGCCGGAGTCGTATGCATATAGAGAAGGAAGGAAGATGTTTATTTTGATGGTATTTTGTACATGATCACGAGAATGATATTTTGCATTTTGTTGTATCATTTGATTGATCATGTATATATACTTTTGATTATACATTGAAATGTATTTTGAATCCTCCTTCCATTTTGAAGAAAATTTTAAATTCCGCTGTTATTTATTAAAACCGGTCAGAGGCATCACAGTTTCCATTTCTATGCTAGATAAAAATTGAAACGTCTGCCCTTTTTATTGCTTTAAAAGTACTAGAAATTATTTTTTTATATATTTCGGCCAACTAACTTAATACCTGAAATTTTTTTTATAAAATATTTTACCCTTTTATAAAATAAAACCTCAATCAACTAGTATTTAAAAATTCGAGTAAAATAGTCGTAAAGTAAAATCGTCTACTGTTTTACCAAACCTAAAAAGCAATAATTTGAAAGGCAAAGCCCATGCTAAACCTCTCAAAAATCTTTCAAAAGCATAAATAAATAATCTTAAAAATCTTTAACTTAAAACATAAAGCATAAGCGGAAAATGTAGGGCTGGTCCTCGGGTTGTGTGCGCCATCAGTCCAGTCAAATCATCCGTCAAGACCTCCCTCAACCTCACCTGCATCCATCACACCTAGTGAGTCTAAAGACTCAACACACCATAATCTTTATCACGAGTAATACGTAATACAGTCAACATATAACGGTGAAAAATACTTGTACTTAAAATATTGTTTTCATGAAGATGCATAAACTTGAACATAAACATTTTCGTAAAATACTTTTTCATGATGCATAAACTTTAAATAAAAATATCTTCATAATGATGCATCAACTTTAAACATAAACATTTTCATGACATGCATAAATAAACCTTAATCTTTTTCCTTTTTCCCTCAACATGACATAAAACCTTTAACATGATCATAAACATTTTCCTTTTCCTTTTTCGTTGTTGAATTCAGATCGTTAATTGTGACTTTCCGCAACATGACATGACATGACAATGGATCCATCTACATAAAACCACAGTACTGGGCGGCGGGGACATCAGCGACACTCTCACCTGTCAACTGAGCCTTGGCCTAACATGATCGAATAGAAATACGATCGTCGGGGCTCCCTCTGGGACATTTTCCAATAAATGGGCCCCCTCTGGGGCCTTCTCCCCTCACGACATTCCCATTCTTACCTCAAACCTCATAACCTCATATTCGCAATAATAGAAACACGATCGTCGGGCTCCCACTGGGACCATAACCCTCACGACGTCGCCATTATTAAAGAATTAGTCACAATCAATTCACTTCGTTCACGTTTTTCATTCACATCACTTTATAAAAATCGTGAATAATTTTTACATTTTTCATTTTTGAAACCAAGCATGCAACCTGTTGTGGGGACCTGGACGCTAATCAAGTTCTTAATCATCATTAGGACTCATTAATCAGTTATAAAACAGGGTCTAAATTTTTTTTTTTAAAATACAAAGCGGAAACGTAATGTAATTAAATCAAATTACATATTAAACATGAACATACAAATCTTGTGTTATCTACAAGAGTTCAACTAGGTCCAACTACATATCAGTGCTGAATCCTATATTGCTTCGAAGCTCGGATCTCCACGCTATCTAATCTTCTCTCATCCTCTTCTTGACCCTGATTCAGTCCCACCTGTTGTCATGCACACATACAAAACAAGACAACAGCCGGATAACTCCGGTGAGATATAAATATCCCAGTATAAACAATGTAAACATGCAGTCATATAAAAGCATATACGAAAGCATATAAGAAGTATTCATAACATGTCTTAAATCAGAAACATAAATTCATATCAAACATTCAATAATCATGAATGGCATAAACAATGTAACTCAACATGTCATATCAGACTCAACTCAACCGACGCGTCGTCTGAGACTCGACTCCACTGACGCGTCGTCTCAGACTCGACTCAACACTATCCTAGGGATCCCGATGTCTGGATATAGGTAATTATATCGAATCTCAGTCGATAGGAATGAATCAATCCCTAAACGGCATCGATATAATTAATATCTCCATTGTCTAGGCGAATCAGCCGCAGAATTGACGACTCAGTCAATAACCCGACGAATCAGCCGGTAATTAGGCGAATCAGCCAACAATCAGACAACTCAGCCTGTAATTAAGCGAATCAGCTTAAGTTTAGACGAATCAGTCAATCACCAGACGAATCAGCCGGTGACAAGGTGAATCAGCCTATAATGGACGAATCAGACAATAACCCGACGAATCAGCCTGTAATGACTAGGCGAATCAGCCTGTAATGACTAGGCGAATCAGCCTGTAATGACTAGGCGAATCAGCCTATGACTCAACGACTCAGTAATCAATACATACAGTCAGTATCTAAGCAAATCCGTCCATGACTAGCGAATCAGCAGTCATTACATGCAGTAGCTATAAATCAATAGGCTACAAATATCAATCTTATCACACAGTAGCTATAAATCAGTAGACTACAATCATAAGTCTGATCAATTGCAAATATCAATGCAATAAGTAAAAGTATGTGATTTAGGGAAACTCGAGTCAAACCTCACTCGAGTTGTGCAATCCCAACTCAACATTAATTTATACCTTTCTTTCTGATACTCTGGCTCTGTCGAAGTCTCGAACCCCAAGCATGTCAATACTCAGTCTGACAACAACAATATTGAGGGTATGGTATCAATACACCACTCAATTAATACTGGATACAAACAGAATTCAATCAAATTCTGTTTCAACAACATAACATCATAATCTTAATATATCCAACCCTATCATATCAGTCAGATATCAATTCTAATATCCCATAATCGATCACCACTCAATCTGGATATCAATTCTTATTCAATCTTATTCTGAAATCATAACAAGTTCATATTCAGTCCGTTTCTTAATCTGACTTCGATTCTACTCTGTCTAACATGTCAAGAACAACATATATGACGTGTATTCAATTCTAACAACATCATAATTTCAAGACATGTCAAAACGTAGTAAAACTTACGTCCTTGTGTAGCTCTAGTCGAGAGGAACTCAGAACTGAAGTCGGATTCGAATTTTGCTACACGGTTTCTTCGTAAATTCAGTTCCAACGCAAAGAGGAAAGTGTCTCTCTCTAAGCTGTCGATTTCCCTTGGAAAACTGAGAGGAAGACACTGATTTCCCTTCCTATATATACTACATGCATGTACAAAAACGTGGCATAATTTCCGCAGTGCACATCACACCGCGGGTGCGGTCCCTGCAACACCGCGGGTGCGCTTCAGTCTCGGCAATTCTATCTAAAATGCACAAGTCATGACCGCGGGTGCGGCTCTTCCAATACCGCGGGTGCGGTCTGGCACCGCGGGTGCGGTGTATGCAAGACCGCAGGTGCGGTCTTGCTTCGCCCAAAATTCCTACCCTACTGGATTTACACCGCGGGTGCGGTGTAAACAAGGGCGCGGGTGCAGTCTTGCACGTTCTGAAAAATTATATTTTGCTCCGAGCAACATCCCATAATCTTATCTGATCAATTCTACAAGTCTTGGGATATTTCAGTGATCTTGTCTGATCAATTCTACGACAATTCTGGGGCATTACATTTCTCCCCCTCTTAGATCTGAGTTCGTCCCCGAACTCATGACAATTCCATCAAATATAATAGAAGAAATATATAACAGAGTTTAACATCCAAACTCGTTTTACTACCATCATTCTGAGGTATGTTTCTTTGATCAAGCTCTGATTCTGGTCTGGAATCAGAAGTCAAGAATTATAATATCATAATCCTTCTTCAACTCGTTCTAGCCGAATCAATCCTGCATTACTGGCTATACAACATCCGTATATGCCAATCTGCAATCTATAACAAAACAATACCATCTGTAGTTGTTATCCTATCTGTTTATTCCAGTCTAGAACATAATCAATCTTCATCTTCAATTACCAATCGTTATTATCCAACGTTGGTTTCTTAAATCTGTCCATTCTGAACTATCTTGATAGCTACTGTCATACAATCAATCATGTCATGACAATAATCTATATCAACTAGTACTAACATCCAGTACCAAAGCTCTACAATTATCTGTCAATATCTGGTAATCTATTCTGACTATCTGTCAATCTGTAATAAATCTGCACAAGAGAGCTTATGATATAATCTATCACAAGTACAACTCCATCAAAATCACAATCTGATATCATCTAATTCTTGCATTTTCGTCAATCTGACTATTTCTTTGACATTGATCTATGTCATTTGGTTCTGTTTGTACGTAATCTGGTACAAACTGATAGATATAGATTGAATAATCTGTCAATCATAATCATATCATATCATAATCTAAAGAAAATGCGGTAATTTCATTACGAAAGCCATAGAAATGTACTCCCATTTCTATTCAGAACTATACAAAATCTGTAATAATCTTCTGATTTCTATCTTTTCTGGCTTCTTCTGTTAGCAATTCAGACTTATCAGTACACTTTCTGCCAACATTTCTGTACAAATTCTGTTACAACTGATCTAATCTGTTTATATCACGACTATCTGTTCGAATACAATACATTCTCAATCATAAGACTGAACACTGAATCCATGACTGTAAGCTTTTGACAATATCTGTCCTTTCTGATTCGAACTATTTTATATACACAAATCAGTTAATAACATAAAATAAAGAGGAAATACCTACCTGGTATTCGGCTCTAACTATCTATATCAAGCTTTATTGTACCATTCTGACATCTATGACATCACAGAGTAATCAATCTCATACAAAATATAAAATCACATATCTGTTACTCTGATCGACATTCTGTTCTGACTATCAATATTGAGTTCTAAATATTCTAATCGACTTTTTGAACTGCTATCGTTTCGAAATCAGCTCTGGTTCTGACTGTACAATACAATCTTTATTGTCTACTATCTGTCTCAACCACTTATTCTGAATATCATCAATATTCAATCAGATTCAAACATCACTCGTCAATACTGATCTGCTGCACTCATAAACCACAAATATCTGACACCGATGTCAACCTCAGCTGACTAATCACGGTTTAACTCTGCTAAAATCAACACATATAACATCTTCAGATATAACACATCCTGAATACAATCTGTCTAAATCAGGATTCAAAATTTTAGCAGTTTCTGATGTCTAATCAAGACTAAAATCAATCTCTCTGAAATCAGATCTGGAGTCTTATCTGGGGAAAACACTAACACTTTCTTATCATTGGTAAATCAGCCAATGATAGACTCAACTTCAGTAAATCAACTGAATACATAAGGAGTTACTCTGCTTCTTTCTGTAATAATTGAGTCATAGCTAGTACGAATATCAAAGGAATTCTCAGTCTAGAATTCTTATCGTACAATATTCATCTCTTGATCATCTCAGGTCTGATTCTTACCATATTCTGGAATTAATCTATGGTAGCTTCGTACTTGATCAGCATATCAATATCAGTAATGCAGTTCCAAAATCATAGAACACCAGTACAATACAAGCTACCACATGATCTAACTCGCTCTCATTCTCATTCTACTGTAGTATACAAGATCTAACAGAAATCACTGGTACAAGATCTTTTCTCAAGGAAAGAAACACTACTACAGTAAATAAAGACTCAACAGATAATGCATGCATCAATGCAAATCTTTCCGAAATAAAAGTATGTGAAGCACCGGCATCACTCAATACATATGCAGGATAATCAAACAAATCAGTTACCTGCAATATTATCATCTGGTGCTTCCTGAGCCTGCTCCTCGGTCGAAGCAAATACTCTGGCCTGCTGTCTAGGAGGCTGGCCAACTGTCTGGCTTCCTCCTGGCCTCTGCTGTGACTGAGACGGTGCTGGCTGAAATGGAGGAACGGCAACTGATCGTCTACCCCACTGTGCCGCTGATCCAGATGGTTCAGCTCCCTGGGATCTTTGGGAACCCTTTTGTGGACATACTCTGGAAAAATGTCCATGTTGCTTGCAGAAATGGCAACTACCAAGTACTCCTTGGCATTGTTCAGTGGAATGTCTCCCACCACAATTTCCGCAATATACGTCGGTATAACTCTGCTGAGAACCACTGGAGCTAGAAGAACTGCCGCCAGACTTCTTAAACTGCTTTCCTCTAGCTTTCAGAAAATCTTTCGTTCCACCACTGCTACTGCCACTCTCAAATCTGGGAGGTGGTTGCTGTGGTTTCGACACTGGAGGAACAAATTCAGCTCCTCTCTGCCTTATCAGGCCTGCTTCAGCGCCCTTTGCTCTATTCATGGCATCAGCAAAGTTATTCGGTCGCCCTGTGTTCACCAATGTAAAAATATCGGGATTCAAGCCATTGATGAACTGATCAGCAACGGCTTCGTCATTTTCAGACACATGAGGAGCAAACTTCAACAAGGTAGAGAACTTGGTCACATATTCTTCAATGTTCAGCTGACCCTGTCTCAAGTTGGCAAACTCCGCTCCCTTGTCTTTTCTGTACGATATTGGGAAAAATCTCTGATAAAACTCAGTTTTAAACACATCCCAAGTAATAATCGTACCTCGTTGCTCCAAGGCCCTCTTCATTGTAACCCACCAGCTTTGTGCAACATCAAGCAACTGGTGCCCAATCAACTTAATCCGGCGCTCATCACTGTACTCCAGTGAATCAAACAGCAACTCAATGCTACCTAACCAACTCTCACACTCGACTGATGTCTCAGTACCTTTCAGAGTGGGTGATTTGAATGACTGAAACCTCTTCAGCAAAGTTTCCATTGGATTCGGTGTTACATCCATTGGAGGATTCGATGTACTACCCTGTTCTGGGATTCGTCTAGGAGGCATATCTGAAACTCAAAAGGATTAGTAACTCAATCCAACAAACCTGTTTCAATTCAGTCTCTCCTCCGATCATCTTACTGCTGATCGAGAATCAATTCAGATTCGTTCCCAATAATACATATTACAAAATCAAATCAGATAAATCAAGTAACATGTATTATATAAAGCAGTAAGTCATGCTAGCAATCACAAGCAAGGAAAGAAAACTCAGTCTACCCCGCTCACTAGCCTTTTCTATCTCAATCTAAAGAATCTACAGTTCTGGTACCTACAGCTCTGATACCACCTGTTGTGGGGACCCGGACGCTAATCAAGTTCTTAATCATCATTAGGACTCATTAATCAGTTATAAAACAGGGTCTAAATTTTTTTTTTTAAAATACAAAGCGGAAACGTAATGTAATTAAATCAAATTACATATTAAACATGAACATACAAATCTTGTGTTATCTACAAGAGTTCAACTAGGTCCAACTACATATCAGTGCTGAATTCCTATATTGCTTCGAAGCCCGGATCTCCACATTATCTAATCTTCTCTCATCCTCTTCTTGACCCTGATTCAGTCCCACCTGTTGTCATGCACACATACAAAACAAGACAACAGCCGGATAACTCCGGTGAGATATAAATATCCCAGTATAAACAATGTAAACATGCAGTCATATAAAGCATATACGAAAGCATATAAGAAGTATTCATAACATGTCTTAAATCAGAAACATAAATTCATATCAAACATTCAATAATCATGAATGGCATAAACAATGTAACTCAACATGTCATATCAGACTCAACTCAACCGACGCAGTCGTCTCAGACTCGACTCCACTGACGCGTCGTCTCAGACTCGACTCAACACTATCCTAGGGATCCCGATGTCTGGATATAGGTAATTATATCGAATCTCAGTCGATAGGAATGAATCAATCCCTAAACAGCATCGATATAATTAATATCTCCAGTGTCTGGGCGAATCAGCCGCAGAATTGACGACTCAGTCAATAACCCGACGAATCAGCCGGTAATTAGGCGAATCAGCCAACAATCAGACAACTCAGCCTGTAATTAAGCGAATCAGCTTAAGTTTAGACGAATCAGTCAATCACCAGACGAATCAGCCGGTGACTAGGCGAATCAGCCTATAATGGACGAATCAGACAATAACCCGACGAATCAGCCGATGACTAGGCGAATCAGCCTATGACTCAACGACTCAGTAATCAATACATACAGTCAGTATCTAAGCAAAAACGTCAATGACTAGCGAATCAGCAGTCATTACATGCAGTAGCTATAAATCAATAGGCTACAAATATCAATCTTATCACACAGTAGCTATAAATCAGTAGACTACAATCATAAGTCTGACCAATTGCAAATATCAATGCAATAAGTAAAAGTATGTGATTTAGGGAAACTCGAGTCAAACCTCACTCGAGTTGTGCAATCCCAACACAACATTAATTTATACATTTCTTTCTGATACTCTGGCTCTGTCGAAGTCTCGAACCCCAAGCCTATCAATACTCAGTCTGACAACAACAATATTGAGGGTATGGTATCAATACACCACTCAATTAATACTGGATACAAACAGAATTCAATCAAATTCTGTTTCAACAACATAACATCATAATCTTAATATATCCAGCCATATCATATCAGTCAGATATCAATTCTAATATCCCATAATCGATCACCACTCAATCTGGATATCAATTCTTATTCAATCTTATTCTGAAATCATAACAAGTTCATACTCAGTCCGTTTCTTAATCTGACTTCGATTCTACTCTGTCTAACATGTCAAGAACAACATATATGACGTGTATTCAATTCTAACAACATCATAATTTCAAGACATGTCAAAACGTAGTAAAACTTACGTCCTTGTGTAGCTCTAGTCGAGAGGAACTCAGAACTGAAGTCGGATTCGAATTTTGCTACACGGTTTCTTCGTAAATTTAGTTCCAACGCAAAGAGGAAAGTGTCTCTCTCTAAGCTGTCGATTTCCCTTGGAAAACTGACAGGAAGACACGATTTCCTGTTCCTATATATACTACATACATGTACAAAAACGTGGCATAATTTCCGCAGTGCACATCACACCGCGGGTGCGGTCCCTGCAACACCGCGGGTGCGCTTCAGTCTCGGCAATTCTATCTAAAATGCACAAGTCATGACCGCGGGTGCGGCTCTTCCAATACCGCGGGTGCGGTCTGGCACCGCGGGTGCGGTGTATGCAAGACCGCAGGTGCGGTCTTGCTTCGCCCAAAATTCCTACCCTACTGGACTTACACCGCGGGTGCGGTGTAAACAAGGGCGCGGGTGCAGTCTTGCACGTTCTGAAAAATTATATTTTGCTCCGAGCAACATCCCATAATCTTATCTGATCAATTCTACAAGTCTTGGGATATTTCAGTAATCTTGTCTATCAATTCTACGACAATTCTGGGGCATTACACATGTATTTTAAATGTCTTCTTAAATCATAAAAATCCTTTAGACATTTAAAAATCATAATTTAATCATGAACAATTCATAAACATTTAAAAATAATCATAATTCCACAAAAAAGCAATTAGGGCACTGTCATGACCTTTAATAATTTCTAGGTGCAAAAAGACCGTTTTACCCCTAGACTCGACATTTTACGATTTCGAATTTTTTCGTGATTTCATGACTCTAACATGTCTCAAATAATTATTTAAGCCTACATGAATTTTTCCATAATTTTATTTAGCATAAATATTAGACTATTTCATTTATCTTTAAATAATTGTTTTAACGGTGTTTTAATCCAGAAAAATCTCAAACTTTAATATAAAATTCCTAAATTGTAAATTTAGTCTTTTTATATTATTTTAGCCCTTATGGACCACGACTCGACCCCCGTGAGCCGTTTTCTAATTTTTCTTCTTTTAAAAGCCCTATTTGACACCTAAACTTCAACCCCGAGCCATCTCTTAATTTTCACGAGTTACTCCCGAGCCATGTCGAACCAAAACTTGCCCAACATGCCAAAGTACCCTACTGGACTCTAATTTTACCAAGGCTTCACTCGAAAACCCGAAAACGTGAACCCTTCCCTCAACCAAGTGCTGGTCGAGGATTGAACTTGCTAGGACTCTACGATTTGGTGCATGTGGCTCTAGCCAACGCCCCGACCCTTGAACCACACCCATGACCACTTGATTAGGACCCTAGGGATTCCTTCTAGCCCAGCTCGTGACCCCGAACCAAATCCCTGAACCCTTGAACACTAGCGTGAACTCTGCACCAAACTGTGCAGTTCTCGGGTAGAGTCCTAGCATGGCTAGGACTCTTCCCCCAGCCCCTAACTCGAGTCCTAGCATGGCTAGGACTCTCCCCTAGACCCCACCATGACCCTGGCTATCCTCCAGACCGAAGCCAACCCTCGCCCAACCGTGGGGTACCAAACCCGCCGCCCATAATTCCCAAGACAGCAACTCTCGGTTGTAACTTACGTTGCTTGCCTCCTCTGGTTTTGTGGTGTTTAGGGCGTGCTTGGGTGACTCTAAACCATGTGCACAACATACCTGATCGTGGCCTACATCATGGAATTCCTTAATCATGCATATAACAATTTTCATGCAACAAAACTCATAAAAACGAAGGCTATACATGCTGTAAATTGAATTTCTGGAAAAAGTTAAGTGCTTCATGCATCCTACAATTTAAATAAATAATATGACATGATGGATGATAAAAGGGAGATTAAGATGTTCCTTTGTGTATTATACGCTCGACTAATCGTAGACGACGAAGAACGGAGGAACCCTTTGGCTTGTCTTGCTAATACCTTCGAAAATTCCACAAGAATTCTTCTCTAAATTTTCTTGTGTGTGCAGCCGTGAGTTGTAGGGAGGGGAGGGAATTTTTTTTCTCAGAAATAAAACTATTTGGTGGCCGATGGTTTTGATAGTAACCTAGGGTTTTTGATTTAAAATACACATTAAAAATTAATCTAATCACTAAGTAGGCTTTAGGCCTATTAAGCCATAAAATTAAGCCCATTAGTTAAATTAGGATTTAAATAAAATAATAGCAAAGTTTTTCTTTAATTAAATATGTGAATTTATAGCCGGGTTGGCAAAAAAAGCTCGTATTTTAGTTGAAAAACCAACACCGATAAAATTTACGTCCCGGCGTATAAAATCACCTCAAAACCCCTTTATTTCCAAAAATACTAAAAGCATCGACCATATTAAATAATTAAAAATAATCATTTAATAAAAACATTTTACATTTTTTTCCGTCCTCGGTCCCTGTTCCTCGATCGTCACTTGAATATTCCTTAAAAATACAATTTTATGCATGATGATAATAAAATCATATTTAACATGTAAATATGCACAACATAATTAATTAATACAATTAAAACAAATAATTAAATTACACAAAGAATTTAATAATTGCATGCATGTAGTTCGCGTGCCCCTTTAAATTTTTGGGGCGTTACAAAATATGCCTCTCGTTGCAAGTCCAAAATTTATTGGGTTATGTGATTTAGATGTGAAGAGTTGTGTTTATGGGTTATAGTGTTGTTGGTTATTATTGTTTTGTGGCCTGGTTGATGTTTATTGATGGTGGTTGTGTTGTATCAGCGTTTCGGTTCGATTTTAGTTGCTTTAGATTTTGTCTTGGCCGTGACCAGACCGCACCCGCGCTCAGTGCAGGGCCGCACCCGCGGTCGTAATTCTTGGAAATTGGTGTTTTTCCCGTAGCTTCACCGCACCCGCGGTGTATTAGTACTGCACCCACGGTGATGGCACCGCACCCGCGGTAGTGGTAGGACCGCGCCCGCGGTCGTCGATTTCAGAATTTTGGTTGGGAGGCCGTGAGCTCAGCGCACCCGCGGTAGAGATAGGAGCGCAACCGCGGTCGCGCATTTCAGTAAACTTTTCGAGATTTTAAGTGATGTTTTGACTCACTTTACTCATTTCTTTCCCTTTCTTTTCGACTTTTCTCTCTAGAGATTAGGGTTTCTTCATTTTCTTTCGCTTCCTATCTTCGATTCAAGCTTCTAGTTGGATTTTCAAGTTGAGATCGAGGTTCTTGGTTGCTCTAAGAAGCTAAGGTAAGCTTTTGGTATAGTTATTTCATGGTTTTGAGGTGAGGGATGATGTGGGTTTGTTGACTATGTTGGTTTTATGGATTAATTGGCATGGGTTCTTGGTTATTGAGTTTTTGATGGTTCTTTATATGGATTATTGTTGTAGGATTTCAACCAAGAGATTAGTGAAGGTGTTCTAGTGGTTTGTAAGTGGAATTTCATCCTTTGTGCTCACATGATTATATATGTATTGTGTTTCAAAGGTTTTATTGTGTTATTCCCTTCATTTGATTCACTATTATGTATTGATACCTTTGTTGTATATTGTGAAGGCAATTGATGTCTCAACTATGAGAAGGGAATACAAAAGAGAAAGAATATCAAAGTGTATGATGAAATGTCCCAAAGAAAGAGTTTAAATGTTTTATGGATTGATAGATACATAGTCAGAGATTGCATGCAATTAGTTGATCAACGACCATAGGCTTATATCCCTCAGAGTTGTCGATTTATATCGATGGGATACGAGTACCACAGACAGAGTCACTATTGATATCAATCCACCATAGTAAAGAAAAATACCATCTTATTGCTATGCTATTGTTTTATTATCCACATTTCAAAGTTGATGGTATTTATGTTTTTATAGCTATGATTTTCAGAGTATGATATGTATCATTGCTATGTAAGAGTTCCACTTGCTGAGTTTTATACTCATTTCTGTTATTTCATGTGATGCAGATAAGAGTGACGGACCAGGACAGTGATTGTGGGCTGGGGTCATATGCATATAGAGAAGGAAGGAAGAAGATGTTATTTTGTTGGCATTTTTGGCATGATCACTCAAATGATATTTTGTATTTTGGCTTTTATCATTTCATTGATCATGTAATTGCAAATATTTTGTAAATGTTTTTATGTTATGGAATTTTATTCCTTCCTCCCTTTAAAGAAAATTTTAAATTCCGCTGCTATTTTATTGCAAATGGGTCGAGGTGTCACATTTAGTGGTATCAGAGCCCCGTTCTTCGGACCAATGCATATGACTTCGTCTACTTTCAACTGTCCGGGTATGTTTTCTTTTGCATCTATTCATTGTTATCTATTGATATGTCTTTTGTGAGCACATTGTAGAGTATGCCTCCTAAGCGTAAGGCGTCAGAGGGTGAGGATAGTTCTTCCTCGAGAGTTTTCGACGAGTTCGGCAAGTTGCTTAAAGAGCAGGCCAAAGTCCATAGCGAGCAGATTCAGCAGCTGCTTCGATTGCAAGGAACAGGACAGGGTAGAGGCCAAGTGATAGGCCACGTAGCTCAGGCAGTTGGCACTGATGCCGTCTTTTCTGCTTTTAAGAGAATGGATCCACCGGAATTCGCAGGTAGCACTGATCCGTTAGTGGCTGTCGAGTGGGTCAAAGTGCTTGAAGCAATCTTCGACCATCTCCAGTATGAAGATAAAGACAGGATCAGCAGTGCAGTATTCATGTTGGTAAAGGCTGCACGTATCTGGTGGAATGCCACTAAGGTTGGTGTCGATGTTTCAGCTTTGAAGTGGCAAGAGTTCACAGACGTGTTCTATGACAAGTATTTTCACGACGCACTTCGAGCGAGGAAAGTGACAGAATTCTTGGAGCTTCGTCAGGGAATCATGAATGTGGATGATTATATTCTGAAGTTCGAAGAGGGTTGCCTGTTTTCTCCGTACATTGCTTCAAACGACAAGGACAAAGGTGCTCATTTCATTCGAGGTCTTCGTGCAGAGATCAGGAGAGATATCAACATGTCTAGGGCTGTGAATTTCAAAGAGATTGTGTCAAAGGCGTTATTGGCCGAACAAGACGAGAAGGATATCGCCAGAGAGAGGCAGGAGAGGCATCAAGCTATTGCTCAGAGAGGCCAGGGCTCGAATCAGAGAGGCAAGGATCGTTTCAAAGGGAAGGGCAAGATGGAATCGATTCCTAGACCACCGCCAGTTCCAGTTGATCCTGAGAAGCCGCTGTGTCCTAAATGCAGCAGACATCATCGAGGAGAGTGCATATTTGGCACTCATATTTGTTATCGTTGTGGCACTGCAGGCCACATTGCTAAAGATTGTCCAAGGGGAGCGAGCAAGGATAAAGTGTAGGGTCGTATCTTTACGATGACCAAGGAAGGTATAAACCATGATTCTTCTGTGATCTCTAGCAATATTTTAATTTCAGGCAGAGTAGCTACGACATTGATTGATACTGGTGCTACTCATTCTTTTATGTCTGAATTGTTTTTGAGATCGTTGGGTATAGTTCCTTCTGTTATTCCCCTCCAATTTAATGTTGTTTTGCCTTCGGGGGATGTGTTGTGCCCGACATCTATTGTGTATGCGTGCTCTGTTCAAATTGATGGGCGAATGGTTTTTGCTGATTTGATTGTTATCCCGATGGTTGCATTTGATGTTATACCTGGCATGGATTGGCTATCAACCAATCGTGCAGTGATTGATTGCGTTGCTAAGATGGTGACATTTGCAGATGATGGTAATAAGGAAGGTATGCTCGCCAGTGCAGGTACTTCGCTGGTCCTTCCTTTTATTTCTTGTATTGAGGCTGAGAAGTTGCTGTGTAGAGGTTGTGTTGTGTTTCTGGATTCTATTGTGGATGTGGATAGAATGATTAAGTTGAATATAGATGATATCGATGTTGTGAGGGAGTTTGCTGATGTGTTTGAGGATGATGTGCCGGGTTTGCCGCCGGACAGGGATGTTGAGTTTGTGATTGATCTAGCTCCAGGTACGGTTCCTATTTCTAAGGCTCCGTATAGGATGGCTCCTACCGAGATGAAGGAGTTGAAGACGCAGTTGCAGGATCTTTTGGACAAGGGTTTTATTCGACCGAGTTCTTCGCCTTGGGGAGCTCCGGTTCTGTTTGTCAAGAAGAAAGATGGGTCGTTGGTGGCTGTGTATCGACTACAGAGAGATCAACAAAGTGACTGTCAAGAATAAGTATCTGCTTCCACGGATAGACGATCTATTTGACCAACTTCAGTGTGCTACTGTATTTTCGAAGATTGATCTTCGGTCTGGCTACTATCAGTTGAAGGTTAGGGAGTCTGATATCCCTATGACAGCGTTCTGGACCAGGTATGGTCATTATGAGTTTCTTGTGTTGTCTTTTGGTCTGACCAATGCTCCTTCAGTTTTCATGGATCTGATGAGCCGTGTGTTCAAGCCGTATTTGAATAGCTTCTTCATTGTCTTCATCGATGACATATTGACATATTCCAAGACCAGAGAGCTTCATTCAGAGCACCTCAGAACTGTTCTTCAATTTTTGAGAGAGAAGAGGCTGTATGCCAAGTTGAAGAAGTGTGAGTTCTGGTTGGAGCATATTTCTTTTCTAGGCCATGTTGTATCGAAGGATGGTATAGCTGTTGATCCAGCAAAGATAGAGGCAATTCAGAAGTGGCCTATCCCTACCACTGTATCAGAGGTACGCAGATTCCTTGGTTTAGCGGGTTACTATCGTCGTTTCATTTCAGATTTCCCTAAGATTGCCCTGCCGTTAACCAATCTGACGAGGAAGACTGTGAAGTTCGAGTGATCCAATGATTGCCAGAATGGATTCCAATAGTTGAAGGATAAGTTGACGTCAGCTCCTGTTCTTGCTTTACCTTGTGGTTCAGAGGATTTTGTTGTTTTTACCGATGCGTCGAAGAAGGGTCTTGGTGCAGTGCTGATGTAGCGAGGTAAGGTTATCGCCTATGCTTCTCGCCAGTTGAAAGACTATGAGAAGAATTATCCGACGCATGATATGGAGCTAGCAGCTGTGGTTTTCGCCTTGAAAATCTGGAGACATTATTTGTATGGCGAAAGTGTGAAATTTTCACAGACCACAAGAGTTTGAAGTATCTGTTTTCCCAGAAAGAGCTCAATATGCGACAGAGACGGTGGTTAGAGCTTGTCAAAGACTATGATGTGACTATCAGTTACCACCCAGGAAAAGAGAATGTTGTAGCAGACGCTTTGAGCCGTAAATCGAGTTCTTCCTTGTGTTCGATGATTCAGAAGCCGTTGTTGTTGGACTTGCAGCGAGAGGAGATTTCATTGGTAGTCCCTGGAACCATTGCTCGCCTTTCAGCATTGGTTATTCGGGCTACATTGACGGACATGATCCGTAGAGAGCAGGCCAATGATTTGCAGTTGACAGAGTTGAGAGCTAGAGTAGAGGAGAAAGGTAACTCAGAGTTTGGATTGAATGGAGATGGTTTCGTGACTTTCAGAGGCCGTATTTGTGTTCCCACGGGTGATGATATTCGGCGAGACGTCTTGACAGAGGCTCATACCGCGCCATATTCGATACATCCAGGCAGCACTAAGATGTATTAGGATCTTCGTAGACTCTATTGGTGGCCAGGTATGAAGAAAGATATTGCCATGTTTATTTATCAGTGCCTAACTTGTCAGCAGGTGAAGATTGAGCACCAGAGACATGCGGGGACATTGCTATCTTTGCCGATTCCTCAGTGGAAGTGGGAGCATATTACGATGGATTTCGTGACTGGTCTTCCCAGAACGCAGAAAGGTTTTAACTCTATTTGGGTTATTGTTGATCGATTGACCAAGTCAGCGCATTTTCTACCAGTCAAGACGACGTATTCCATGAACCAGTATGCCGAGGATTATATAGCAGAGATTGTTATACTTCACGGTGTCCCTGTGTCGATTGTGTCTGATCGTGACCCTAGATTTACCTCAGAGTTTTGGAAGAGTTTGCACAGAGCTATGGGTTCACGGTTAGCTTTCAGTACAGCATATCATCCTCAGAGCGATGGTCAATCAGAGAGAGTTATTCAGATTCTAGAGGATATGCTCAGAGCTTGCACTATTGATTATTCTTGTAGCTGGGATTCTAAATTGCCTCTTGTGGAGTTCACGTACAATAACAGTTACCAGGCGACGATTGGGATGGCACCGTACGAAGCACTTTATGGCAGGAAGTGTAGATCTCCCTTGTATTGGGATGAGATTGGTGAGAGGAAGATGTTGGGTCCAGAGTTGGTCCAACAGACTGCTGATGTTGTTGCTGTTATTAGAGAGAGGATGAAGACAGCGCAGTCGAGACAGAAGAGCTATGCGGATGTACGTAGTAGACCTTTGCAGTTTGAGGTTGCTGATCACGTGTTTCTGAAGATAGCACCTCTCAAGGGTGTGATGCGGTTCGGCAAGAAGGGCAAGTTGAGTCCGAGATTTATTTGCCCCTTTGAGATCTTGGACAGAGTTGGTGATCGAGCCTACAGGTTTGCCCTACCGCCAGATCTTGACAGAGTCCATAATGTTTTTCATGTATCGATGCTCAGGAAGTATATTGTGAATCTTTCCCATGTTCTTCGCCACGAGCCATTGGACTTGACGCCGAATTTGACGTACCAAGAGATTCCGGTTCAGATTCTGGACCGCAAAGTTAAAGTTTTGAGGAACAAAGAGATCGGCATCGTTAAAGTTCTTTGGAGGAACCATTTTATCGAAGAGGCCACTTGGGAACCATAGGATGAGATGAGAGAGTAGTATCCTGAGTTGTTCGTGCAGTGACGTAATTTCGAGGAAGAAATCCCTCTAAGGAGGGGAGATTGTAATAGCCGAGCCTGGTGTACGGTACGGTTTAAGTTTTCGTATGTTTATTGGGTTATGTGATTTAGATGTTAAGAGTTGTGTTTATGGGTTTTAGTGTTGTTGGTTATTATTGTTTTGTGGTCTGGTTGATGTTTATTGACGGTCGTTGTGTTGTATCAGCGTTTCGGTTCGATTTTAGTTGCTTTAGATTTTGTCTTGGCCGTGACCAGACCGCACCTGCGCAAAGTGCAGGGCCGCACCCGCGGTCCTAATTCTTGGAAATTCGTGTTTTTCCCGTAGCTTCACCGCACCCGCGGTGTATTAGTACCGCACCCGCGGTGATGGCACCGCACCCGCGGTAGTGTTAGGACCGCACCCGCTGTCGTCGATTTCAGAATTTTGGTTGGGAGGCCGTGAGCTCAGCGCACCCGCGGTAGAGATAGGAGCGCACCCGCGGTCGCGCATTTCAATAAACTGTTCGAGATTTTAAGTGAAGTTTTGACTCACTTTACTCATTTCTTTCCCTTTCTTTTCGACTTTTTCTCTAGAGATTAGGGTTTCTTCATTTTCTTTCGCTTCCTATCTTCGATTCAAGCTTCTAGTTGGATTTTCAAGTTGAGATCGAGGTTCTTGGTTGCTCTAAGAAGCTAAGGTAAGCTTTTGGTATAGTTATTTCATGGTTTTGAGGTGAGGGATGATGTGGGTTTGTTGAATATGTTGGTTTTATGGATTAATTGGCATGGGTTCTTGGTTATTGAGTTGTTGATGGTTCTTTATATGGATTATTGTTGTAGGATTTCAACCAAGAGATTAGTGAAGGTGTTCTAGTGGTTTGTAAGTGGAATTTCATCCTTTGTGCTCACATGATTATATATGTATTGTGTTTCAAAGGTTTTATTGTGTTATTCCCTTAATTTGATTCATTATTATGTATTGATACCTTTGTTGTATATTCTGGAGGCAATTGATGTCTCAACTATGAGAAGGGAATACAAAAGAGAAAGAATATCAAAGTGTTTGATGAAATGTCGCAAAGAAAGAGTTTAAATGTTTTATGGATTGATAGATACATAGTCAGAGATTGGATGCAATTAGTTGATCAACGACCATAGGCTTATATCCCTCAGAGTTGTCGATTTATATCGATCGGATACGAGTACCACAGACAGAGTCACTATTGATATCAATCCACCATAGTAAAGAGAAATACCATCTTATTGCTATGCTATTGCTTTATTATCCACATTTCGAAGTTGATGGTATTTATGTTTTTAAAGCTATGATCTTCAGAGTATGATATGTATCATTGCTATGTAAGAGTTCCACTTGCTGAGTTTTATACTCATTTCAGTTATTTCATGTGATGCAGATAAGAGTGACGGACCAGGACAGTGATTGTGGGCCGGGGTCATATGCATATAGAGAAGGAAGGAAGAAGATGTTATTTTGTTGGCATTTTTGGCATGATCACTCAAATGATATTTTGTATTTTGGCTTTTATTATTTCATTGATCATGTAATTGCAAATATTTTGTAAATGTTTTTATGTTATGGAATTTTATTCCTTCCTCCCTTTAAAGAAAATTTGAAATTCCGCTGCTATTTTATTGCAAATGGGTCGAGGTGTCACAAAAACGATCTTTATAACTTAAAATTGAAAGATATTCCACTAAACAATGTCCAAGCAATAACAACAACAAACAAGCGAAAACAAGATACTCTAAATTCGGCACAATTATGGCATGCTCGATTATGACATATTTCCCTAAGAAGTATGAACAAGTTAGTGGGAGTGGGCATGTTTGATATGTCTGATATTAATGCTCTCACGACTTGTGAATCCTGTCTGAAAGGAAAGATGACCAAAATTCACTTTAAGGGCCAAGTGGAGCGAGCCAAAGGGTTATTGGATTTGATCCATACCGATGCGTGCGGTCCGCTTAGCATCACCACTAAGCATGGACATGCCTACTTCATCACCTTTACCGATGACTTTTCGAGGTATGGGTATGTGTATTTGATGAAATACAAGTCTGAAGCCTTTGAAAAGTTCAAAGAATTCAGATGTGAAGTAGAGAAACAGTTGGGACGAAGTATCAAGACACTTCGATCGGATCGAGGTTGTGAGTACTTGAGTGCCGAGTTCCAAGAGTATCTTATGGAGAATGAGATTCTCTCGCAGTGGACTCCGCCCGCTACACCACAGTTGAATGGTGTTTCAGAGCGTCATAAACGGACTTTGATGGACATGGTTCGGTCTATGATGGGGTTCACGGAGTTGCCGCCATCCTTTTGGGGATATGCACTTGAGACAGCGGCACTGTTGTTGAACAATGTCCATTCAAAGGGAGTTGACAAGACACCATATGAGATATGGATTGGTAAGTCACCCAAATATTCTTATCTTAGAATATGGGGGTGCCCTTCTTATGTGAAGCAGGTAGTGGGAGATAAATTGGATAGTCGATCCATTTTATGTTACTTTGTGGGATATCCAAAGAATTCGGTTGGATACTACTTCTATCATCCCCAAGAAACAAAGGTGTTTGTTTCTAGGAATGCAACATTTGTGGAAAAGGAATTTCTATTGGATAGAAAAGGGGAGATGATAGAAATCGAAGAGGTTCGAGAGACGCCCACAATTGTAGAACCCACACCCGAAGAGCCAAGAGAGGAGATACAAGCTCCTAGAAGATCCGAGAGAGTCTCGAGACCACCTATGAGGTATGCTCTGCTTCTTGAAGAGGGCCATGATGAGCCTAACCATGTATGTGATCCAATGACCTTCAAGGAAGCGTTATCTGATGCCGATTCATCCAAGTGGCTTGAAGCAATGGAATCTGAGCTGAATTCCATGCATTTGAAACAAGTGTGGAATCTCGTGGATCCACCTGAGGAATTGTTCCCTTAGGGTGTAAATGGATTTACAAGAGGGAACTTGGGGCGGATGGGAAGGTATTGACCTTCAAGGCGCGATTGGTGGCAAAAGGATATACTCAAAGACAATGAGTTGACTTTGAGGAAACCTTTTCTCCAGTTACAATGTTCAAGTCCATAAGGATATTGCTAGCCATAGCTGCATGGTATGACTATGAGATATGGCAGATGGATGTTAAGACAGCCTTTCTTAATGGGGATATTAAGGAAGAGATCTACATGTCTCAACCCGAAGGTTTTACATCTATCGGAAGTGAGCATATGGCATGCAAACTTCAGAGATCTATTTATGGTCTAAAGCAGACATCTAGGAGTTGAAACCTTAGATTCGATAGTACAATCAAAGAGTTTGGTTTTACTAAGAATCCTGAGGAACCCTGTGTGTATAAGAAGGTCAGTGGGAGTGTTGTGACATTCCTGGTGTTGTATGTTGATGACATTCTACTCATTGGGAATGATGTAGGGATGTTGCAATAAACTAAGATATGGTTAGCGAGTAAGTTCTCGATGCAGGACTTGGGTGAAGAATCTTTTGTATTGGGAATACAGATCTATAGAGATAGACCAAAAAGATTGCTTGGTCTCACCCAGTCCACATACATTAATACCATCGTGAAGCGGTTATCGATGGATGAGTCCAAGAGAGGACATCTACCAATGTGTCATGGCTTGTCCCTATCCAAGTCTATGTCTCCCAAGACTGATGCAGAGATAGCGGCGATGACAAGCATTTCTTATGCATCTGCAATTGGTAGCATCGTGTATGAGATGATATCTACACGTTCTGACGTGGCTTTCGCACTAAGTGTAGTGAGTATATATCAATCGAACTCTGGTCTTCCACACTGAAAAGCTGTAAAAGACATCCTCAAGTATTTGAGAAGGACCAATAAGTTAGTCTTGGTCTATGGGGAGGAGAACTCAAATTGGAAGGCTATACCGACTCTAGCTTCCAAAGCAATATCGATGACTCGAAGTCAACCTCTGGATTCATATTCATTCTCAATGGTGCTGCTGTCTCTTAGAAGAGTTCCAAGCAAGACAGTACAGCGGATTCCACCACTGAAGCCGAATATATTGCTACATCAGATGCAGCAAAAGAGGCTGTTTGGATAAGGAATATCGTCCAAGAGTTGGACGTCATTCCTAGTAGAGTTGCTCCAGTCCCGGTGTTGTGTGACAACACGGGAGCTATAGCTCAAGCAAAGGTGTAATAGCCGATCATTCATTTCTTTTATTTTGAATTACGGTATTTTATTGTGATGGTTTATGGCTTTACATTATGATATGAATGGTAATGAATGTTATAGAATGGAATAGATATGAATGGGTAGAATAGAAGGTTGAATTTGAGTTAAATAGGTAATGGAAGTGCTTTAACGGTATGAAAATGTGGCAGTAGTTGTGATTTTTAGCATAATATTTTGTATATTGATCCAATTGATGTGAGGCTACTTTCATTAGAAAGATAAGACATAAGGCTATAACTTTGATGTTTTGCGTTTTGTTCAAATCATTGTGGAGATAGGCCAAAAGCGCCCCGAAGTGTGTCGTGCGTTTCGTCGTTCCTCCAGTGACACATGTTGGGAGATTTAGCATAACGTTTTACTCAGACCTCCAAATGATCTGTAATTTGGAGAGAATCAAGAAAAGACATAGAGCTACAACTTTGTGGTTTACCATTTTTCCAAATTATGACGGGAAGAGGGGTTTCGGAGGCGATCTTTGAGGCTGCTGTGCGCAGAGTATGCGCCGAGACAGCAGGTACCGCGCTAGGGCGGCAATGTTTGACCGCCCTAGCGCCCCTGGCTCTGAAATTTCGGGTTTTGGCAGTTAGGTCCGCGCTAGGGCGGTAAAACCTGACCGCCCCAGCGCCCTGTACAGTTAGAAAAGTGTGTTTTGGTGTTTGGGAAGGCATAAAATCGAATGGGACACAATTTTTACTAATTTACCTTCTCCTTCTTTTATCTCCATCGACTTGGAAGATAGGGTTTCTCATTTTCTTCTTTGGATAAGTTTGATTAAAGCTTGTAGTTGGATAATTGAAGTGAGAAGAAGTTTATTTTTGGTCCAAGGAGATAAGGAATCCCTCAAGACTGAGCAAGCACTTGTGTATTGGGTTGTAAGTAGACTTTTCCTTTGAATGCATCTTATGAACTATGTATATGATAAATGGTGTTTCAAATGATGTTAGCTCCTTTAAATCATTGATTATATATATGGTATGTATTGATATGTTCAAAAGAAATGGAATTGAAGCCAAATGGCAAAGTAAAGGAGCTAAGGTTTTAGCACGTACACCACGTGTTTGATTAAATGTTTCAATGAATGTTTTTATGGCTTGATGATTATATGGTATTGTGGTGTTACCTATGGTAATTCTAAACCCACTTGAATGAAGTTGATCAACATAATGACATGTACTGTGACTGATTTTGACTGAGACGTACATGTGTACCATTGATTGATGACCTATCAATGCCATACAAATGAAAAGAAATGAATTGTGCTATAGATGCCATCTTATAATTGTTATGTATGTATTTTCTTGATTGATGGCATATCGCGGTAAAGAAATGATACAGATTCTTCCATTGCGCTATGGTATATGTATTTGTTATTTAAAGGTCTACTTGCTGAGTTTTATAACTCATTTCAGTTATGTTCATGAGATGCAGATGCAGGTAAACGGGATTGATACAGCGTGGTGTCAAGACAGAAGAAGGAAATGTGCCAAGCTTGGAGGAAGGGTGAAGGATTATTTTGGTTATGGATAGATAAGAAAGTATTTTGTTTCGTGTTGATGGAAGTTGACTATTATATTTTGTTGTAAAGCATTTGGTATATTTTGGGGAGTTTAACTCGTCTCAAATATTTTGGTAATCACAGGTTCTACTTTTGAATGTGTATATTGTTATGTTTAGTTGTGATAATTCTATTGTGTTTTGGTTTTATTTCTTGAGGTAGGTTATGAGTTCTTTTTATGGGGAAACTTTGCCAAAATTTTTAAAGATCATATATCCTCCAAGTTCATTTATTTTAAAGCTTCCGCATTTTAGAGTTTATTTTCTTTTAAAACGGGTCAGGGTGTCACAAAAGGAGCCAAGGTCTCATCAGAAATCCGAACATGTATTGAGAAAGTACCACATCCTTCGAGAGATTGTGGAGAGAGGAGAAGTGTCGATCGACAAAGTCGGCTCCGCAAATAATGTTGCTGATCCACTAGCTAAGCCTTTACCTGGACCATTATTTGAGAAGCATCGCGAATCGATGGGTTTGAAGCGTATGGGTAGTTGGCTCTAGTGCAAGTGGGAGATTGTTAGAGTAGGTGCATGTCGAGCCAAGTGTTGGCCGAGTGTTCACAATTAAACTCTATGTATAAACAATCTTTATTTTAATAATATTTGAATTTATCGTTTTGGTTCTTCTTTATCTGTATACCCATGCTAGTTGCATAGATAAAGCCCTTGAATATACAAATAGTATAAAGAATATGAGATGCTCATATGATGAGTATCATGAAACTCATATTTGTAATATTGTATATTCTAAACGGTTCCTAGTCGATTCAGCCGCCACTAAAAAGGATATAGGCCGCTCGAGTTAGAGACTAGTATCTGCGATATGAGTACCATGTTTCATTTGGTAGGGGACATTGTGATGTCCGAACATGCAGATAGGTGCTCCTTGTAGAGTGCACTGAACAACCCTCCATAAAAGGACTTTCCAAGTGGTTCTCACTTATCGAGTGGAAAAGTCCTAGTTTATGGTTGTACACCATTAGTTCTTATGACCCGGGACAACATTGAGACTCTATGTGCTAGAATTACACTTTGACTTGTTTACCGATCCTCATGGGGTCATCAGGTGGCAAGGTTGGGTGTTCTGTCGAAACATATAGGAGTCGATGCATTGTAGTCGGGGATTCACCGCTTACCTTCGGGTATGGATATCCTATGTGATATCATGTGTATATAGTTTGAAATATCTGATCAGAGTATGGTGGTAATTAAGAAATGGGTTTCTGAGATTACACCATCGATGCAACTACGACATGACACATAGTATCGATCCATTGACAAATCTCGATATACCAATGGTTGTCGAATCGGTCGGGATATATGAGTCGAAGGGACCGTACTGTACGCTAACCATAATTGAATGGTTTTTGCAGGCACTATCATTTGATACCTAGGGAATCATGTAAGCGATGCTGCTAGGTTTTTAACATGATTGGTTGGGTACTATCAGATTTGAGTTCTGACGTTCTTGTTATCAAAGAGTTGATAAGTAAGAATGGAGCAATTGGGGTATGCTCATATAAGGACATGTTTAGTCCGAATCACATGGAGATGTGAACCCACGGCTATTTGTATCAATGAACCATTGAGGGCCACACAAGTACTAGCTTTCTAGATCCCGTTGAGAAGTAAAATAGTTCAATGTGTTGAAAGGCTTATAAAGGAGTTTATAAGCGTAGGGAAAAATAGAAGTATGACTTCTATAAGGGAAATGTAACTTTTAATTTGTGGAAGTATTCCTCAATTAAAATTTGATCAAATAAATAATGTATTTGAAAATTATGATTTTCATAAACATTATTATGGACTAAATTGAATTAATTCAACTGTTGAATTAATTAAATACTAGTAGGCCTAGTAGAGTTCAAATAATTAAATTAATTCAAGTGTTGAATTAATTAAATCATATTGGGTCTTGTGGAGCCCAATAGTAAAATAATTATTCAACTAGTGACTTGAGTAAATTCAAGTAATGTTTAATTAGTCTCAAATTTGTTTGAGATAATTAAATGAAGTCCATTGATTTTTAATTGTTAAAAATCAAATAAAAATGCATGAATGGGAGGTGAAGAGTTGGGAGACAACTTTTTTGTACAACCAAGGCATGGCATGCACATGCTTAAATCAACTTTTTCAAGGACCAAGAAAAGTCTTCCACTCTCCCTTCACTCCTCACTTGGCCGAAAATTTCAAGAGTTTTCTCCCTCAATTTTTCTCTCATTTTTCATCTTCAATTGTTGAGGAAAGAAATCACTTCTCAAAGAAAAATCTTCTTATTTTTCTAGTGCAAAGTAAGAAGGGTTCTAGCTAGCAAGTGGTGGGCTTGATTTTGAAGGAAGGACAAGGAGAGCTTGTAGATTTGTCTTTCCTTGAAGAGCCAAGTTGTTTACAACTTGGTTAGAGCCATTACATCAGTCTTTGAGATTGATAGGTATATTTCTTAACACCCTATGTATGACATACTTGTGTTTTTGTATTTGCTACACATTCTAGGCATGAGGTGTTCGAATTTCTTGTTGAAAAACAAATTTTGAAAATTCCGTTGCGCATTTGAACACCTTATTCGATCCCTTTCATTGCACTACTGCCAAAGACTTGGCACCTCTGCCATAGACTATATCTCAATAACTATCTTCTATTATCTGCTTTTATATAAATCAATAGAATAAGCATACACATTCAACGAAAACAAATGTATTAAAGCAATACAATTAAGTATGTGGTTTTGGGAAACTCAAGTTATCTCTTACTCGAGTTGTATCTCCCGCTTAACATTGATTTATACCTTTCTTTTCATAATTCTTGGTTGAATCAAATCCCAATTTCGTTCTGTTTGTTCTTCGATGCCATCAATACCAAATCTTGAATGACATATTCGAGAAGTACGATATTTCACATCACTACAAGAAATTTTGATCAATAATGACAAAAAAATAATGAGGGTACACAAAAGTGGTCATTACAAGAGTTTTTTTAATAAAAAAAATCCGCATAATTAGCGACGGATTTATCACCGTCGCTATATTTAGCGACGTGTTTATCAAAACGGCGCATCTATAAACGTAGCGACGGTAAATTAACACCGTCGCAATATAGCGCCGGTTTTTTTTCAAAGCGGTCGCTAATTATAGCGGACGGTTTTTTCAAATCGTGTCACTAAATATAGCGACGGTTGACTTTAATCTATCGCAAAATTTAAAATTAGCGACAGTCGAATAATAACCATCGCTAAAATGAGCGACAGCTTTTTTAAATTTGGCGACCGTTATTGTGTTCAAACCATGGCTTAGCGACGGTTTTAATCGAAAAAACCGTCGCACCATTTCTAACAATTTCATAAGGTATCCGTTTTTCGATCTAGTTTTGATTATACGATTATCACAATCTCAAGAACACGTAATATAAATCATATCATGATTTCTCCAATATCAGATTTTTTGAATCATACCGAAACATAAGAAAACTTACGTCCTTTTGAAGCTCTTGACAGGAGGAGCATGAAACTATTCTCGGATCGAAAATCAAACGGACGGATTTTGCACAATCACAATTCTAGTACAAGAAGAAGACTTGAAGCTTTCCCTAATGTTCCTTTGGTTTTCTTGTTGTGTATCTGAAGGAAATGAGGATTTGTTATATATACCATGCATGCCAAAGACATGTGGAATCATCCTTCATACTGCACGTCTCGCGTATATGCGCAAGACTCTCTGTCTCGACACTTCTGCGTTTCACCATCTCACGCATATCCAATGCTCGCGCATATGCGCGAGACCTACTGTCTCGGCACTTAGGAATTCGAATGCTCGCGCATATGTGTGCCCTCTCCTCGCGCATATGTTTGAGGTCTTCAGCCTCGGCATATGGCAGCTCACACATATGCGTGCCTCATCTCCGCGCATATGCGCTAGAAATTCTGGTCTCACACACACAACTCCATTATTTTCCCCAAATCATTCTCGGAGTGGTCCGTCTATAATCATATCAATTCATAAAAAAATAATCTCAGATTAAAAGGATATAATCTCGGGTTTTAGAAAACTTAAACAATGCCTTAACCATACCATACCAGCCCTTAAACCACCTAGACCAGACCACTTATGACCCTCGAAAATGACCTGAAAGTTGATGGAATTTTTCTGCGTGCATACACTGACGCCCTAGTTGCACCCACAACCCCGTAATCGATCCTAGACCAAAAACCAGCATGTCCAGCACTTAACCAACTATCTTAAGACCATGATCTAGCCTAGGACTCTCTCCTGGACCAACCAAACCAACGCCTACGGCCCATGCAATCAGCCACACATGAGTTACCTAAATACAAGGAACACCCGATCCTTTAGGACCCTTGCGCCTCGACCGACTACTAGATTATGACCAGCCATAGATGTGCGGTAATGCCCGAGATTTTGATTCTATTATCTGAGATTATTGATTTTGAATTAATATGATTATAGATGGACCATTCCGAGACCAGATTGGGTAAAGCATGTGATTTATGTATATGTGGTACAAAACTGTTGGCGCCCGAGCTGTAGAAAAGGGACGCCTGGGCGCCAATGCATCACAAGAATGGATTTTGGACATAACTATTGGCGCCTGAGCGGTAGTTTTTGACCGCCCGAGCGCCCGTGTTCAATAGAAGTATGTTCGCGCAGAAGATATGGCGCTCGGGCGGTAGTTTGCGACCGCCCGAGCGCCAGTGTGTGACAAGAAAATGTTCGGGCAGAACGTGCCGCGCCCGAACGGTAACTTGCATCCGCCCGAGCGTCGCCTGAAAGTGGTGAAAAATGATGACACGTATCTTTTCATGCAATTGGATATGTATATACAATTTCCTCAGAATTCAGAGAAGGAACGAGGAAAAGAAGCTCGAGAGAGTTCGCAGAAAATACTTACGCCTTTATATTTCAATCCCCCATCCGTTAGATTTTCAATCCGACTTCACTACTGAGTTTCTATCGACGCGGACTTCAACTGGACGTAAGTTTCATTGATTTCTGTTATCTTTTGGAATTGTGCTATTGCTTGAATCGGATATGATTCATATATGATTCATTCACATGTTAGACATTGTATACTCGAAACCGGATTGAGGAACAGATATTATATAGAATTTTTATGTATTTCAGAGTTGATTTGATTGGGATATGATATCAGATTGTATCGTTATTGATTATAAGTTGGGGGAAATGATATCTGTTGATTTGTATTGTTGGGTATATTGAGATTGCAGTTATGTCGTTGAAACAGAATTTGATTTAGTTCTGGTTATATCCAGTATCGATTAATTGAGATATTGATATTACATTCCTCGTTATTGTCATTGACAGATTGAGTATTGACAGATTAGAGTCCGAGATTTCGAGAGAATAATATTGACAGAAAGAAAGGTATAAATAAATGTTGATCTAGGATTGCACAACTCGAGTTAGATTTGACTGGAGTTTTCCAAAATCACATACTGAATGATTATTGAATTTGATATTTACAATGCTTGATATTGATATGCTTACTGTATTGATTTATAGCAAAGCATGAGTTATAGTTAGGCAGACCCGCCTAGTCTTTGGCAGAACCGCCAAGTCTCTGGACTTTTGGATATATATCGATAGACTGAGAAGAAGACCGACTCCTATTGCAGATCTTCGATATAGACAGCCAATTCTGGAACTAAGAACGTACCACCATCTAGCTGGGGTAAAGTAGATGGGAGAACGTTGCGTTCTTATTCAGAACGGGATCTCTAGATTAGAGATGAGTCGAGTCTGAGTTGATGAGTCCAAAGTGTATTTATAGTTTTATATTGACACATGTTTTTCAGATTTGATACATGTTATTGATATGTGTTTCATGCTTTTATATGACTGCATGTTTACATTATTTATACTGGGATGTATTTTTCACTGGAGTTATCCGGTTGGTTTCTTGTTTGTATGTGTGCATGATAACAGGTGGGACAGGATCAGGGTCACGAAGAGAATTAGAGAGCCAAGATTAGCGTGGAGATCCGGACTTAGAGTAGAGTTATTTTCAGTACTTGATGTAGTAGCTGAACTCTTGTTGGAATAAACATATGTTGTACATGATTTGTACTTTATGTTGAGATTTATATCAGATTGATTACTTTACGTTTCCGCATTGGATTATAAAAAAAAAAATTTAGACCCCGATTAATTATAATGATTAAAAGATGGATTAGGTTCGGGTCCCCACAACAGGTGGTATCGGAGCAGTAGGTTACCTTAGACTGAAATAGGAGCTAATGAGCGGGGTAGAATAAACTTTCTTTCCTTGCTTGTGATCGCTAGCATGTCTACTGCTTTATATAATACATTTTTACTTGACTATCTGATTTGATTTGTAACGTGTGTTATTGAGAATGAATCAGAAACGATTCTTGATCAGCTGTAAGATGATCAGAGGGGGAACTGAACTGAAATAGATTTGTGGTATTGGGTTACTAATCCTTTTGATATTCAGATATGCCTCCTGGACGAGTCCCGGAACAGGGTAGTACTTCTGCAAATCCGATGGATGTTACAGCCGCCCCTATGGAAACGTTACTGAAAAGATTTCAGTCGTTCAAACCGCCAACCCTGAAAGGAACAGAGATTTCTGTTGACTGTGAAAGGTGGTTAGATGACGTAGAGATGTTGTTTGAGTCTTTGGATTATACAGATGGGCGACAAGTTCGACTGATTGGGCACCAGTTGCATGATGTTGCCAAGAACTGGTAGATTACGACGAAGAGAGCATTGGATCATCGAGGTACGACTATTTCTTGGAATGTTTTTAGAACTGAGTTTTATTAGAGATTATTCCCAATGTCGTACAGGAAAGACAAGGGGGCAGAATTTGCCAATCTCAGACAGGAGCAGTTGAACGTTGAAGAGTATGTGACCAAGTTCTCTACCTTGTTGAGGTTTTCTCCACATGTGGCCGAGAATGAAGAAGCTATTGCTGATCAGTTCATCAATGTTTTGAATCCTGAGATCTTTACATTGGTGAACACCGGGCGACCGAATAATTTCAATGATGCCCTGAACAGAGCCAAAGGAGCAGAAGCTAGTTTTATTAGACAGAAAGGAGCTTCATATGTTCCTCCAACACCGAGGCCACAACAACCTCCTTCCAGATTTGAGGGTGGTAGCAGCAGTAGTGGAAAGAAAGATTTCTTGAAAGCCTGAGGAAAACAGTTCAAGAAATCGTTCAAGAATCAAGGAGCAGTTCTTCTAGCTCCAGTGGTTCCAAACAGATTTATAATGGACCTTACTGCAGAACTTGCGTAGGGAGATATCCCACTGAGCAATGCCAGAGAGTGACTGGTAGTTGCAACATCTGCAGATAGCAGGGACACTTTGCTAGGGTATGTCCACAGAGAGGTTCCCAGAGATCTCAGGGAGCGGAGTCATCTGGATCAGTGGCTCAAACAGGTGGACGATCATAAGCTGTTCATTATTTTCAGTCAGCCCCAAATCAGTCACAGCAGAGGCCAGGAGGTAGCCAGACAGTTAGCCAGCCTATTGAGTCATTATCGTCTGTAGTGTCCCCTTCTTATGTAGTGATTGATACCGGTGCTTCTCATACATTTATTTCTGAGAGATTTGCATTGAGTCATGCATTGCCTATTGAGTCATTATCGTCTGTAGTGTCTGTCTCTTCTCCTTTGGGGACATGTTTGATATTAGTGAATTCTGTAAAACATTGTATGCTACAGTATGACGGACATGAGATTGATTTGGATTGTATTGTACTTGGATTGTCTGATTTTGACTGTATTATCGGTATTGATATGCTGACCAAGTACAGAGCTACTATTGAAAGTTTCCACAAGATTGTAAGATTCAGACCAGATATGACTGACGAGTTGAAATTCTACGGTAAGGGTTCCATATCTAGAATTCCTTTGATATCCGTATTGTCTATGACTCGATTGTTACAGAAAGGAGCAGAGGGATTCCTTGTCTATTCAGTTGATTTACCGAAATCGAGTCCATCATTGGCAGACCTGCCAATGGTGTGTGAGTTTGCTGATGTCTTCTCAGATTTGATTCCGGGATTGCCTCTGATTCGAGAGATTGACTTCAGCATTGAGTTTATGCCTGGTACAGTTCCGATTTCTAGAGCTCCATACAGAATGTCACCGATTGAGCTGAAACAGTTGAAAGATTAGTTAAAAGATTTACTGGCCAAGGGATACATTAGACCGAGTGTTTCTCCTTGGGGTGCTCCAATATTATTTGTGAGGAAGAAAGACAGTTCTATGAGACTCTGTATTGATTACCGGCAACTGAACAAGGCAACGGTGAAGAACAAATATCCCTTGCCTCGTATTGATGACTTATTTGATCAGTTTCAGGGTTCTTCTATATATTCCAAGAACGATCTGAGATCTGGATATCATCAACTGAGAGTCAGGGATTCGGATATCTCATAGACAGCATTCAGAACAAGTTATGGACACTATGAATTTATTGTCATGCCATTTGGTTTGACGAATGCTCCGGCTGTATTTATGGGATTAATGAACCGTGTCTTTCAGAGATATCTTGATGATTTTGTTGTCATATTCATTTATGACATCTTGATTTATTCAAAGAATATGATTGATCATGCTGAGCATTTGAGGACTGTGTTGAGAATTTTGAGAGCTGAAAAATTAAATGCTAAACTGTCGAAATGTGAGTTCGGATTGAGACAGGTTGTGTTTCTGGGTCATATCATATCCGGAGACGGTATTTCAGTTGATCCCAGTAAGGTTGAAGCCGTGATTTTTGGCCGAGACCGACCTCAGTGCCAGAGATTCGCAGTTTTATGGGTTTGGCAGGTTATTATTGTCGATTTATTAAACAATTCTCAAGTATTGCCAAGCCTATTACTCAGTTGACTCAGAAGAATGCCCCATTTATTTGGTCAGAAGCCTGTGAATCCAGTTTTCTTGAATTGAAGAAGAGATTGACCAGCGCTTCGATCTTGACTATTCCATCAGGCATTGGTGACTTTGTATTTTATTGTGATGCTTCTCACAGAGGATTGGGATGCGTATTGATGCATCGAGGCCATGTTATTGCTTATGATTCATGACAGTTGAAGCCACACGAGACTCGCTACCCAATTCATGATCTTCAATTGGCTGCCATTGTCTTTGCATTGAAGATATGGCGACACTACCTGTACGGTGAGAAGTTTGAGATTTATTCTGATCATAAAAGCCTGAAATATTTATTTTCACAATCAGAATTGAATATGAGGCAGCGGAGATGGCTTGATTTGCTTAAACACTTCCACTGTGAGATCAAGTACCATCCCAGAAAGTCTAATGCAGCAACAGATGCACTGAGCCGAAAGGTATGTTCTTTATCCTTATCGACGATTGGTGTTTCTAATATGATTGAAGATTGTTGTTTGTCTGGATTAGTATTTGAGACAGATTGTAGTCCGATGAGATTATATGCTGTCCAAGTCGAACCAGAGCTGATTTTGAGAATTAAAGCGGCTAAGAAAGGTGATCAGAATGTGCAGAATTCGGTATCGATGATCAGAGCAGGGCATCGATCAGAGTATCAGGTACGGGATAGTGTACTATATGTGAATAATCGTCTTGTTGTGCCGAATGTTTAAGAGTTGAAGCGACAAATCTTTTCAGAAGCACACAGTAGTCGATTCAGTATTCATCCTGGTGGCAGAAATATGTATAGTGATTTGAAAAGACAGTTTTGGTGGAAACAGATGAAAGCTGATATTACTGAATTTGTATCCAAGTGTCTGAATTGCCAACATGTGAAGGCCGAAAGAAAGAAACCAGGAGGACTATTACAGAGTTTGTCTATTCCTGAATGGAAATGGGATCAAATTTCCACGGACTTTGTGACGAAGCTACCGAGATCCTCCCGAGGTTGCGTTGCGATTTGGGTCGTGATTGACAGATTGACAAAATCTGCATGCTTTATTCCATACAAGATGATATACAGACATGACCAGATTGCAGAGATTTATGTCAGAAAAGTGGTCAGACTGCACGGAGTGCCGAAGTCCATTGTATCAGACCGTGATTATCGGTTTACTTCGCACTTCTGGAAGAGTTCACAGCAGGATCTAGGTACGATGCATCTGAGTTACCGCATTTCATCCACAAACCAACGGACAGTCAGAGCGGACTATCCAGACACTGGAGGATATGCTTAGAGTTGTAGTGCTTGATTTTAGCACTACGTGGCAGGATTCATTGCCACTTTGTGAGTTCTCATACAACAATAGCTATCAGACGAGTATTGAGATGGCTCTTTTTTGAGGCGTTTTATGGGAAGAAATGCAGATCCCCTCTGTATTGGGATGATATCTAAGGTTCCTGAGATTAGACCTTTTATGATTAGAGATATTACTGAGAAAATGAAGCTGTACAGAAGAGAATGAAGGCAGCTCAAGACAGATAGGCCAAATATGCCAATGTTCGACGTAGACCATTGGTATTTGAGGCAGGAGACCGAGTATTCTTGAAGATTTTGCCTTTCGGAAAAGTTGTCAGATTTGGTAGGAAAGGGAAGTTGTTTCCACGTTATATTGGGTTGTACGAGATTCTCGAGAAGATAAGAGATCGTGCCTATCGACTCGCATTACCGCCTTCATTATCAGGAATACATGATGTCTTTCATGTATCATTATTGCGGAAGTATATGCCATATGCTTCACATATCATTCAGCCAGATGAGGCCGAGCTTGATGAGACATTAAGCTATTTTGAAAAGCCGATTCGGATTCTCGATTGGAAAGAAAAGTAGCTCAGAACGAAAACTATTCCGCTGGTGAAAGTTCAGTGGAGTCGCCATGGCATTGAAGAAGCTACTTGGGAAACAGAGACATGAGACAAATATTTCCCGAGTTATTTCACTGATGTGAGTATTTTGATTTAGCTTCTGTTATACATTTCTTTCTGATATCTGATTTGATTGCATTTGATTTCGGGGACGAAATCGGATCTTATGGGGGGAGAAATTTAATGCCCGGATTTTGATTCTATTATCTGAGATTATTGATTTTGAATTAATATGATTATAGATGGACCATTCCGAGACCAGATTGGGTAAAGCATGTGATTTATGTATATGTGGTACATCACTGTTGGCGCCCGAGCGGTAGAAAAGGGCCGCCCGACCGCCAATGCATCACAAGAATTGATTTTGGACAGAACTTTTGGCGCCTGAGCGGTAGTTTTTGACCGCCCAAACACCACTGTTCAATAGAAGTATGTTCGGGCAGAAGATGTGGCGCGCGGGCGGTAGTTTGTGACCGCCCGAGCGCCAGTGCGTGACAAGAAAATGTTCGAGCAGAACGTGCCACGCCTGAGCGGTAACTTGCAACCACCGGAGCGCCGCCTGAAAGTGGTGAAAAATGATGACACGTATCTTTTCAGGCAATTGGATATATATATACAATTTCCTCAGAATTCAGAGAAGAAATGAGGAAAGAAGCTCGAGAGAGTTCGCAAACAATCCTTCCGCCTTTATGTTTCAATGCCCCGTCCGTTAGATTTTCAGTCCGACTCCAGTACTAAGTTTCTATCGACGCATACTTCAACTGGACGTAAGTTTCATTGATTTCTGTTATATTTTGAAATTGTGGGATTGCCAGAATCGGATATGATTCATATATGATGTTGTTCACATGTTAGACATTGTATAATCGAAACCGGATTGAGGAACAAATACTGTATAGAATTGTTAAGTATTTCAGAGTTGATTTGACTGGGATATGATATCAGATTGTATCGTTATTGATTATGAGTTGTTGGAAATAATATCTGTTGATTTGTATTGCTGGGTGTATTGAGATTGTGCAGTTATGCCGTTGAAACAGAATTCGATTTAGTTCTTGTTATATCCAGTGTCGATTAATTGAGATATTGACATTATATTCCTCGTTATTGTCATTGCCAGATTGAGTATTGACAGATTAGAGTCCGAGACTTTGACAGTATCAGATTGACAGAAAGAAAGGTATAAATAAATTTTGATCTGGGATTGCACAAATCGAGTTAGATTTGACTGAAATTTTCCAAAATCACATACTGAATTATTATTGCATTTGATATTTTCAATGCTTGATATTGATATGCTTACTCTATTGATTTATAGCAAAGCATGAGTTAGAGTTAGGCAGACCCGCCTAGTCTTTGGCAGAACCGCCATGGCAGAACCGCCAAGTCACTGGACTTTTGGATATATATCGATAGACTTAGGAGAAGACCGACTCCTACTGCAGATCTTCGATATAGACAGCCAAGTCTGGAACTAAGAACAAACCACCATCTAGCTGGGGTAAAGTAGATGGGAGAACATTGCGTTCTTATTCAGAACAGGATCCCTAGATTAGAGATGAGTCGAGTCCGAGTTGATGAGTCCGAAGTTTATTTATAATTTTATATTGATACATGTTTTTCAGATTTGATACAGGTTATTGATATGTGTTTCATGCTTTTATATGACTGCATGTTTACATTGTTTATACTGGGATGTATTTCTCACCGGAGTTATCCGGCTGTTGTCTTTTTTGTATGTGTGCATGACAACAGGTGGGACAGGATCAGGGTCACGAAGAGAATGAGAGAGCCAAGATTAGCGTGGACATCCGGACTTAGAGTATAGTTATTTTCAGTACTTTACGTAGTAGCTTAACTCTTGTTGGAATAAACATATGTTGTACATGATTTGTACTTTATGTTGAATTTTATATCAGATTGATTACTTTACGTTTCCGCATTGTATTATAAAAAAATAAAAAATTTAGAACCAGATTAATTAAGTGATCCTAATAATGATTAAAAGATGGATTAGGTTCGGGTCCCCACATGTACATTCCTAGATCACGTCTTAAACTCCATAGGGACTGCACTGTTGCTCGATTAGACTCCCCAACAGCTGGTCCCCTACCCAACGCCCGATCTGGACACGACCATCACATAAACAACCTAGGTTCGATCGGCCCTCACCAAGAATCGATTAAACCTGGACTCCAGCATCTTGACGCCACATATCTCAGCTTGAACATTCCTTAAATTCGAAGACCTAGCAGCCGCTTGCATGCAAGTCATGGAAAATGTTAGTACGAGTCAAGCGTATGCATATTCCTTGACAAAATGATGCAAAAGGAAATGTTTGAACGTGCACTGGAGAGACGGGGAGGGAATGTGACGGGGAGGGAATGTGACATTGCATAATTTAAAACTACTTAAAATTTGCGGAAAATAAAAAAAAATATTCTTAAATAAGTAATAACCTATCAAAAGGAAATACAAGTAAAATTCTTGTCTAAGTATTTGAATTGTAAAAGAGCTTGCAATTGGTACTTTTTTAAACAACAAAAAGTAATTTCAGAGTAAATGAATTTAACATGCATAAAAATTCTTGAAAATTTTAGCAGTCCTCGGTTTAGGCCTCTACACCGTTTGAGCCAACTCACTGGTCCCCGTCTCTCGCCTCCTCATAATCGTCCTCATTGAATCGATCAAGTCTAGTGAGTCTAAAGACTCACATGTATAAACTGGGAATAGCGAGTAAAATACGTAATAAATTCACAAGCATTTTTAAAGTAGCACATACATACTCAAACTTACATAAACATAGACATGTCATCATTTCATAAAAATATTCAGAAACGTGCTTGCATCATACATACTTTAACATGCATTATCATCATCATTTTGCGTAGAGATATGTTTCAAAGCAAGTGACCCATAAAACATTGCGCCTGATCAGAGTAAACCACAGTACTGGGTTGACAGGGATCATCACAGGCTTTTGACCGAACGTCCACTCCTACATACATAAGATCTCTGGTCATGCTTTACTGGGGTTGAGAGGTCCCCAGACACGTCTTCGGGCTTCCAAACTCGTTCATAATTGGTCACAAAACAATTCGCATACCTAAAAAACATAGAACATTTTATTTTTGCACGTCGAACATACTTACATAATTTTGAGGGCCTCATTGGTTCTCACTTGGATTACTGTTGCACATACTAAGACATTATTCAAGCAACTTAAATTCCATAACTTAACCGTACCAATTGTACTCACCACCGAAGTAATTAAATAACTTACGACTTTCTAGACCACTCGGGACTTGAAAATTTTTAACCATCATACTAGACCATGACATCAAACCCCGAAACAATCCTGATATGGAGTATGAACATATCCCAAGTGATTGAAGACACGGACCTTGCTTAAACCATAATGCAACGTTTCTTATCCAAAATTCGTAACGGCTAATCTAACCCTCACTAAGCTTGGACATAATGACGTATTAATACCCAAACCATGCAATAGCACTTAAACCTACCACTCCTCCATTCCTGGACCAGAGCCTAGGTGCCTACAGAGTAGCGCTGCAGCGGTGGTAAAGCGCCTAGGCGCTACATCCCAGCGCCGCGGCGCTACCAGACACGAACCTCAGGCACGGAAGCGCTCCAGATACAGCGCTGCGGCACTAACCCATCGCGCCTGAAACCCAAAAATGGTCATCTTCTACTCATTCGCTTCCTTATGACTTATGTTGTAACCAAACCCTTACCGAACCGAACGAAACACCAAAAACGTTTTGTCACAATACACGACATACCTAAATGTAGCAGTGATCAACCGGCGATTCCCAAAAAAGCCTGCAACCAATAAACCTCAAGAAAACATGAAGAAAATATTTTGATAACCACACATTTTGATCAGTCGCACGAAAATGATCATAATTCACGCGTCTATTTTCCGAAAATTATGAATTTACTATAAAATCGAAGGTATCGAAAAGTGATATGTTTACTATAAAATCTAAGGTATCGAAAAGTGATATGTTTTAAATGTTGAAAGTTTTTTCCAAACAACCTACCGAAAATTTTCAGGATGCGAAATGACACCAGATTCTGTTTTAGAGATCTAAAAGTTGTTCTAAAATCATTCCAAACATCATTACTCAAACTTTGCATAACATAAACGAATTTTACACACAATATGCATCAAAATATTTACTATGACGAGATCAATGCGGAAAATAAACGATTATACATAATGCACGAAGATAACGAATACCAACGCGGTGGATTGCGGGAGATGACCGGGAGACGCTTGCTACACGATTCTTGCTCGAAAAAAGGGCGTAAATCTCCATAAATTTGCAAGGGTGTGTGTGTGTGTGTGTCGATGGTTGTGTGATTGTGTAACATGTGAGTGTGTGTGAGTGGGGGTAATTAGGGAGTTAATAAAATGCTTGGTTAATTAATTAGTGATAAAATATTACTAATCTAATTACTAATCCCTCTTAAAGATTTTATAAGAATAGTTAAGTACCAAATTTTTTTAAGAATAAAAACTTCAAATGATCAAATTAGTATTTGAAAGTTTAAAATATTAAAATCGCCTAATTAATAAAAAAATTAAGTTTTAAAATGCTAAAATTTTCATAAATCACTAAAAATATCAATTTTCTTGACTTGAAATAAAATACCACATAAATAAAAAATCGCCTAAATCATCACCGGTCTTTTTTCTCGACCCCGTATCGAATATCCGTCTGAAACATAAAACTCAAGAAAACGTTTTAACGTGCATAAAATAAATATGTAATAATTCAAAATAAAGCAAATCATAAATCATGCATCATTAAAATAATTTTAAAATTGCATAAATAATTAAACAATTTAATAAATGCATTGGTTTACGGGTACTGATTTTGGGTTCTACGTTTCCTCCCACACTTAAATAAATTTCGTCCTCGAAATTAAATCTTATTAAACAACTCCGGGTAGCGACTTCTAATATTTGCTTCGGCCTCCCAAGTGGTCTCCTCCACTGATTGATTCAGCCACTGGACTTTGACCAATTTGGTCACTTTGTTCCGAAGTCTCCGCTCTTGTATGTCTAGAATTCGGACAGGTCTTTGTTCATGAGAAAAATCTGGATCAAGCTGCAACGGATTATAACTCAAAACATGCGAAGGATTTGCCATATACTTCCTCAGCATCGAAACGTGGAACACATTGTGTACTCCGACCAAGTTTGGCGGTAGAGATAAACGATAAGCAAGTGTCCCAACTCTGTCAATAATTTCATGGCCCAATAAATCTTGGACTCAGCTTGCCTCTCTTCCCAAACCTCATAAAACCCTTCATGGGTGCTATCTTCACGAATATGTGATCTACCACAGAAAATTTGAGATTCCTTCTTCTATTGTCAGCATAACTCTTTTGGCGACTCTGGGCGGTCTTCATCATGTCTCAGATATTGACCACTACATCTACAGTCTGCTAAAAAATCTCTAGGCCGAGTTCTGATCTCTCACTCACTTCATCCAAATGAATCGGCGATCTGAACTTCCTTCCATACAGTGTTAACATAGGGAGCCATACCTAAAGATGATTGAAAACTACTATCGGAGGTAAACTCTACTATGGGTATTTTCGATTCCCAAGAAGCTCGCAAAAAATCTTCCAATATCTGAATAACTAGCTCCGACTGGCCATCTGGCTGAGGGTGTAATGTCTTACTGAATAGCAACTTCGTCCCTATAGTTGCATTTAAACTCTTCCAAAAGGAAGATGTGAATCTCGGGTCCCTGTCAGACACAATAGATACTGAGATCCCGTGCAATCGGGTATTTTCCCGGATATAGAGCTTTGCATACTGAATCATGGAAAAAGTCAGCTGCATGGGTAAGAAGTGTGCCGGTTTAGTATGTCGATCCACTATAACCCAAATGGCATTAGATCCTCTAATTGACCTTGGCAATCCAACAACGAAATCCATTGTGATATTCTCTCATTTCCACTCGGGAATACGGAGCGGCTTATGCTTCCCTGGTAGCCTCTGATGCTTTGGTTTCGCTTGCTGACAAGTGAGACATTCAGACACAAATCGACGGATGTCCCGCTTCATCCCTGGCGGCCAAAACAACATCTTTAATTACTTTTACATCTTGGTACCCCCTGAATGGATGGAATAGAGAACGTAGGTTGTCTTATGAACATCTGGATTCTTTACCTTCAGTTGGTGATACCCAGAACGTAGGTATATCTTAGATAACACTATAGATTCATGCAACTGATCAAATAAGTCCTCGATCCTTGGTAATGGATACTTGTTCTTGATCGTTACCTTGTGCAATTCTCGGTAATCGATACAAAAACCACATGCTTCCATCTTTCTTCTTTACGAAGAGCACTCGTGTGCCCCATGGTGAGAAACTAGGGCGGATGAATTCTTTGCCTATGAGCTCCTGATTTTTCTGTTTGAGCTCTAACATCTCTACTGGAGCATAATGGTTCGGTTCCTTAGAGATTTGCACAATGCCTTACAGAAGATCGATGGCGAACTCCACACCTCTCTCTGGTGAAAGACCTATGACGTCGTACCCCTATTCGGACATACTCGAGAAAATGGCCTTCCTGTCCACATTGATAACAAGTACCAAACATATCTCGACACTTCTTGAGAGTATATTTGCCTCCACAATGGCTACAATAAAGAGAAATCACGGGACTCCCTCGCTGGATCCATTTGAACTCGAAGAAGATGAAGAAAAGAAGCGGTCTTCTTGAACTTCTTACCTCTTGGACGCAAAGTAGACTATTGAGGTGACACTGGAGGTGAAGGAGCGAACTGAGGGCCTCCTCGCCTTAGTCTAACTTCGGCTGCCTTGGCTCTTTCGATTGCCTCTGTGTAGCTCGTAGGCAATCCTGAAATGAAAAAAGTATATATAGCATTATGCAATCCATTCGCAAACCTGTTATATTTCGCTTTTGCATTCGCAGCTACTTGAGGTGCATATTTCAACAACGTAGAAAACTTCGAAGCATATTCTGCAACAGTCACCTTTCCCTGCTGCAGATTAATGAATTCATTCTCTTGGGTAGTATAATACGAAAGAAGAGAATATTGCTCCAAAAACTGGGCCTTGAAGACATCCCATGTGACTTCAATCTCAGCCTCCTTCAGTCTAATCTCAGCTGCTTCCCACAAAGATTTTGCTTGGTCTTTCAATTAATACAAAGCAAGCTTCAATCTCTGAGGCTTAGAATATTCAACAATATTAAACAGATGCTCGATATCATTCAACCAGGCCTCCGATCTTTTTTCACTCTCGGTGCCAAAGAACCTCTATGGTTTCAAGTCCTGGAATCTAGCCATAACCAAGTCCATGGAAATTCCTTCGAATTGTACAACTATCCTCTCAGTACTGCTACTCACAGTTTCATTCGTGGGATCCATCTACAAATCAAAGGATGAATATCAACACTAAATATCAATTACACATCATCATCCGATAATATCATTAATCTCATCAACAACTTACTCAAACAAAATCAAGTAGGAGCAAGTACTACAAATAAATCAAATACAACCGCACAATTCATTTGTGCCTATACGTGTACACAAGACTCAATCGAGCATTTCCATCAATGCTCTGATACAATTCTGTGTGGGACCCTTAACTCCTAATCATTATTACAATGTCATTTGATTAGGGTTAATTAATTACAGCAGAAAGAGAGTTAAATTTTTATTTACAATGAGCCCAAAATATCTTGTTCGAATACTAAAAATGATATTTCATCTCATATCATATAATAATCCCACACATAATCAAAACCAACCACATACAAAAAGCTCATATCCTCAGGACATACCCTGTTATATAGATACATATATACACTAGGAAAAAAAATAAAAAAACTTCAGCTCAAACTATGACTATGTAGAACCCGTTAAATCAAACTACGTATTAGCCATGCATAATTACTATTATTTAAAAATTAAAATGATTTCTTTTATATTTAAAGAGTTTTAAAAAGTTGTTTAGTCATGATCATTTATTTTAATCGCAGAAGTTCAGTTTTTATCTTTTCGGTTAAATAAGCGAGGTCGGACTGGAGTTGGAGTATTGAGATAAAATTTAATAGTAAGAAAATATTCCTAAATTTAATTTAAGCCAAATAATAAGTTATTTTAATGTAAAAGAATGTTTAAGGATTTATTTAATTAATTAGAGATAAGTAGTAAATAAATTTTTTTATGTCCAATAATTAATTAAAAGCCTAAATTAAAATGTGTGACCAATTGAGATAAGTTAATCTATGCTTATTTTATTTAAGAAATTGTAACTTAACATCTTAGTAATTTATTTGGAGAATTTTCCATGTATGCCAGAAAAGTTCTATCCCAAATTAATTTATTATTTCACTAAATACATAATAAGTGTTTAAAATTTTAAAGAGTTAAAATTCAAGAATTTAGCATATTCAACGTCCATTTAATTGCTAGAATTCGGCCACCCTCCTAAAGATTTAATTAAGTTTGGCAACTCTCCATTTTAATTACTTTCCTCATCCTTTCTTGGTATATAATTCCCTCACTTTTAATCAACAAAAAAATTAATAAATAAGAAATATTTCTACCTTAATTTGATAAGAAGAATTTGGGTCATCACAATCCCTCAAATCAAATAATATCATATCATTTCCTTATCTCTCAAACTTAAAGATAAAAATATTTTATCTTGACATTCAATCTCCATTTATTTTGCAACTTCCCCATTCATTTCTAGCCTTCCCTCTCCACCATTCCAACGAAAATTTCAGAGAAAACCTCAAAAAATCGTAAGCCATCAAGAGATAAATAAGAGAGAAAAGTAGAAAAGAAAACGAACTCCGCCTCCGCCACGTCGTGTTCGTCGTATCATTTGTTTTCATTCATAAACAAATTCCAGGCATGTATATGTTATTTTTTTCTCTTCAATAAAGTCATATAAATATTTTTAAACCATTTTATGTTCTTAAATTATGAAGTAAAAAACGAAAATTTGATAGAAACTTTCAAAAATACTGCACAGATTTTTCGGCCCTCCCACTTGTACTTCACGATTTTGTTGGTTTAGTGGTTTCAGGAGGTTGGCTCGGTTCCAGGAGTTCAAGGCTGCATCTAGGCATGTACTAGGGTGCATTGGAGTCATGTTGGTCCATTAGTTCAAGCCCCTACCCGCTGGACGAAGACTTGACAACAACTTTTTCAATCGTTGTGAGTTGAGTCTCGATTTTGTTGATTCTTGGTTATCTAAGCCAAGCGTTCAAATCATGGTTGTTCCAAGGCCGGTAACCATGGTTAGAACCCTTCCTTAGTATGTTTAGGACGTGACCAAGATGACCTTTCATGGCTTTGTTCATGGTCCCATCAATTTTTAAAACAAACAAACACATGTCCCTCATTTTCATTTTCTGATTTTTTTGAGTGAGTTTCGGCTCTTGAGGTTTTGGATGGATCTTGGTTGTCTTTTAGCCCTTAACCTTGGTTAATACAACAATTCATAATGTCTAGATAGAGCCATGGTTGATCATATGACCACTGGAACGACACATGACAACAAGCGATCCAAACAATTGAATGGTACATAATTTTTCTTTGTGTTCTCGATTTGAGCTTTGTGTTGTCCTAGGTGTTTGGGTGGATTGTGGTTGGCCTAGTGCCCTTAGCCACGGTTCAAACCACTCCTTATGATGTTGGTAAGAGACTTTGGTTGGTAGTTCAAGCCCCAATGGCCAATAGCCTTGTAAACGAAGCGATGCAAGCACAAGTGTCGCGACTGTATTTGGACAGCAGCTTTGCTGCAGTTCAGAGGTATAGGTGCAAGTTCTTGTTTGGCTTTTAGCCCATGTTCTTGGACTAGACAGTACCTCATTGAGTTAGGAAGGTCATGTTTTTTTTCTATTTGTGATTTTGTTAAGTTTGGAGGTCGTATGAGAATTTACGGTGCAATGTGCCAAAGTGACTCTCGAAGGAGCGTTTTACAATTTTGGCCTCCATTCACTATTTTCGTGTATTACAGCCCTAGGGATATCTTTTCCAGTATTTTACGAGTACTTTAATCATGGATAAATGATGGTTCAATGTTGGTTCGGGTTGGTACGAAGCCACGGTTGAATACTAAATTTGTTGGGCGTAATTTTCTCGTTTTTGGTTCGGTTATGAAGTCTTTGTCAAGTCAAAATTATTTGCATGTTTCTTATGTTAGAATTAGGTCGCAGCGAGCCTGGGAACGATCTAACTCATTTGGTAAAACAGGGTTATAATTATATTACCTGCATAAAATATAAAATGTTTATTTTTGAGATATATGCGATATGTCTTGTGGCCAACTTACGCTTATGGGATTGCTTCACCCGGTGACTTACGACCGGTTTATGTTTATGTATGGGTAAGAACATCGAGTCCAAGGGCTGTGGTGATCTCTACCACCCAGTATACTGTAGTTTAGTCTTATCAGACGATTCATGTTATATTATGGGCCACTTGCGTGTACAACCTTATCTCTACAGAAAATTACGATATGATATTCATGTGAATCTTTGTACGAATAAATAGCAAACACGATTAAACAATCGCACCCTCTATTTAATTATGATAATAAGACTCGTGTGTTTTCCCGATCTTTTGAATCAAGTAATTTGATGTGTTATTCACATCTAAACTAGAAAAGTTTAGCAACAAATAAACACGAGAATAACAATCGAAATTTGATACGAACCTTTGAAGAACGACGCCTACGACAATCCGCACAAGCACGATCGACAAACGCCACAAAATTATAAACTTTGATAAGTTTGATTTAATTTGACAAAGCTAAAGCCTTGAAAATTTGAGAGAAAAATCTCAAAAGTTTGAATAAACTCAAAATAATATGTGTATTGTGTGTAAATTTTCGTCCAATATATGTCTTATATCAAAAAGATAACAAGGATCTAGTTACCTAACAAAATAAAACTCTAAAGAAGGAAATAATTCGCGCAGACAAACACTAGGCACGGACCCCGTGCAGACCTCCGTGTCTGGGTCCGTGTATACTCGGTAAATAAACTTCAGTTGTAAACATGGGACACGGATCCCGTGCCCACCTCCGTGTACGGGTCATTGTAGACACTGTCTTTGCCAATAACATAGGGCACGGACCCCGTGCCAGCATCCGTCTAAAGGTCCTTGTAGGCACTGGTCTCGCGCATCTCAGGATGTAAAGGGCACGGACCCCGTGTACAGGTCCGTGTACTCTCGGCCGCTTAAAACAAATGCTTGAATGGTATTTCTTCGGCTCCCAAAGCACTCCCATGTCTTCCACACCTTCCTCGGAGTTTGGCCCACCATGATCGCATCATCCTCCCCTTCTTGAAAAGGATTTGTCCTCAAATATTTGCTACCTACACAAAAATGAAGCAAGTTAGTAATAACAAAGATTATGTGACCAACATGCTTACCTCGAAATTCAATTCTGTAGGTGCTATCCCCCATGTGCGTCATTGACCTTTGGAACCTCAACTCCTTGGTTGCTGTAGTGACCCGTTCCAGAATCACCTACTAATCAGAACTTAAGCATGCAAAATTAACATTTAAAACTGAATCAGGTAAACAGCGGAAAAACAGTAATACAACCCAATCGAATCTGAAAGTACAAAATACTTAAACAACCAGATCGAACTAAATACCAAGAACAAATACTAACAACTACAGGTCAACCTCTGCCAGCTCCCTGTCCACTCCCTCCTGGACCGTCCAACCTGAGACCTGCCCCATCGAATAGGGTGTCCAAAACAGAGATAAACCGAGGACGTGAGCATAAAACGCTCAGCACCGAAAGCATGAGTATACAAGACTATGACATGCATGTATGCAAAATGTACTGGATACCAGGATCTGGGTATATCGAAATACTGCTCAGGTAAATGACGTCAAGGTATGTAGCACTCTGCGCCGTCGCACCAGGAGGTGGCTCCCATACCAAAATAAACCTGTGGATATACCGGTGACCTGACCACCGTCGGCCAACGGGGTCCAACCATCCACAACAAACGAGGGCTGAGCACCCTCTCAACAGGCTATCTCAAAAATAGTCAGGCTCAACATGATTATGCAAATGCCGCATAATAAACCATGCATCATATGACAGATAATAATGCAACATATAAACAATGCAACACATAGCAAAGCATACTCAATCCTGCTATCTCGGATAGTACTTTCGTACCTCAAACCAGTAGATCCTAGCAATCAGTCCTAGAATCAAGTCTGCGTCCGTAGTCAGCCCACTGATGCCGCTAGCTCCCAACTAGAGCACAGCTCCGCTACAAAACCAGTAGCTCCCCGCTAGTGCCTAAACCTCGGGAAAAGACTAGAAACCCATCAGAAACGACTAAAACGCTCTGGAACACTCGGAATTGGCGAGTAACAAATGAAGCCTCGCGCCTCTATTTATAGACAACGATCGGACGATCCGATCCACTTCGGACGATCCGATCCACTGTACACTTCGGACCTTCCGAACCCTTATCGGACGATCCGAACCCTGCATGTCTTCCACGTGTCCAGACACCTGTCTTCGGACGATCCGAACCCTGATCGGACGATCCGAACTCTGCATGTCTTCCACTGTGTCCATCCACCTGTCTTCGGACGATCCGAACCCTGATCGGACGATCCGAACCCTCTTCAGACGATCCGAACTCGGTTCGGTCCTTCCGATCTCAACGAAATATAATTAATCCAATAATTAACTCAAATTAGGCATTGGGATACTACATTCTCCCCCCCTAAAAAGGATTTCGTCCGCGAAATCGAGTCTGAAGAATGACAATTCTGAACAACAATACATTCAATCTTAAGGATGAATTACAACAGAAAGTACAACTGAAATTACAATCATTACTGAAAATACTACAACTTGAACAACTCTGGATGCTCTGACCGCATGCGACTCTCTAGTTCCCAAGTAGCTTCTTCAGTACCTCGGCGCTGCCTACTGCACTAAGACAAGAGGAATAGTCTTATTCCGCAGTACCTTATCCTTCCGGTCTAAGATCGAAACCGGTCTTTCCACAAAAGACAAATCCGGATTCAGCTGAACTTCTGTCGGATGCAAAACATGAGACTCATCCGCTACGTATCGTCTCAACAAGGACACATGAAACACATTGTGAACACTAGACAGATACGGTGGCAAAGCTAATCTGTAGGCCAAATCTCCCACACATTCTAAGATCTCAAAAGGACCAATGAATCTCGGAGATAGCTTACCTTTGAGTCCAAATCTCAGAATCCTCCGAAAAGGTGATACCTTGAGAAACACTTTCTCGCCTGCATCAAAATGAAGAGGTCTGCGCTTGGAGTTCGCATAACTCGCTTGTCGATCCTGAGCAGTCTTAATCCGCTGTTTGATCACAAGAACTTTGTCCATGGCCTGCTGAATCAATTCTGGACCCTCGACCTGTCGTTCTCCGACTTCTTCCCAGAACAGAGGAGTACGACAACGTCGACCATACAATGCTTCAAACGGAGACATACCAATACTCCTATGAAAACTGTTGTTGTATGCAAACTCTATCAGCGACAGATGATCCTGCCAAGCTGGCCCGAAATCCATCACACAAGATCTCAACATATCCTCAAGAGTACGAATAGTCCTCTCTGACTGACCATCAGTCTCTGGGTGATATGCAGTACTCAAACTCAGGGTAGTGCCCAAAGCTTGCTGAAAGCTGCCCCAAAATCTAGATGTAAATCGAGGATCTCTGTCACTAACGATACTCACGGGCACACCATGAAACCGTACAATCTCCTGAATGTACAACCGTGCCATCCGATCGAAAGTGAAATCTCTGTTATACGGAAGAAAATGGGCAGACTTAGTAAGCCGATCCACTACCACCCAGATAGCATCTCTATTCCCCACAGACATAGGCAAGTGAGTCACGAAGTCCATCGTGATATGCTCCCACTTCCACTCCGGAATAGGAAGATTCCGCAACAAACCTCCAGGTCGTCGATACTCAGCCTTCACCTGCTGACAGACAAGGCACTTGGAGACATACTGATAAACATTACGTTTCATACCTTTCCACCAAAATCGAGTCCTCAAATCCTTATACATCTTGTTGCTCCCTGGATGAACGCTCAACTTGCTACGATGAGCCTGGGACAAAATCTCTTCCCTCAAAGTGTCATCTTCCGGTACAACAACACGACCAGATAAGCACAAAAGACCCTCGGACTGATAGTGGAAACCAGAAGTATTATCTCCATCAGCCAACCGAGCTAATTTCTGAATCTTAGAATCAGACATCTGAGCATCTCTAATCCGAGAATACAAAACTGGCTCGGACAAAATAGTAGCTATACGGATACTCTCTGATCCCTTCCGATGCTTACAATTGAATCCCATCGAACAGAAATCCTGAATAATCCCAGATACAGTACAAGTCTGAAGAGCAGATAACCTCACCTTGCGACTAAGAGCATCGGCCGTGAGATTCGCAGATCCTGGATGATACTTGATCTCACAATCGTAATCTTTGAGTAGATCCATCCAACGACGCTGACGCATGTTCAACTCAGCCTGAGTGAACAGATACTTCAAACTCTTATGATCGGTGAAAATCTCAAATCGCTCACCATACAGATAATGGCGCCAGATTTTCAAAGCAAAAACGATCGCTGCTAATTCCAGATCATGAACAGGATAGTTTTCCTCATGAGACTTTAACTGTCTCGATGCATAAGCAATCACATGCTCATTCTGCATCAGAACACAACCTAGTCCCTGCAAGGAGGCATCAGTGTAAACACTGAAACCACCAGATCCAGACGGTAAAGCCAAAACAGGCGCAGATGTCAAACGTCTGCGAAGTTCCAAGAAACTCTCTTCGCACTCTGATGTCCATTCAAATGAAACATCTTTCCGAGTGAGCTGAGTGAGTGGCTTAGCAATCTGAGAGAAGTTGACAATGAAACGACGATAATACCCAGCCAATCCCAGAAAACTGCGGATCTCGGCTACTGTCGTCGGACGCGACCAGTTCAATACTGCTTCCACCTTACTTGGGTCAACTGAAACTCCCTTGCTAGAAATGACATGACCAAGGAATACAACCCTGTCAATCCAAAACTCACATTTACTCAACTTCGCATAAAGCTGATTCTCGCGAAGTGTCTGTAAAATAATCCTTAAGTGTTGTGCGTGTTCTTGCTGATCATGCGAATAGATTAAGATATCATCTATAAACACCACAACAAACTTATCCAAGAATTCCCGAAAAACCCGATTCATCAGATCCATAAAAACTGCTGGTGCATTCGTCACCCCAAAAGGCATAACCAGAAACTCATAATGCCCATACCGGGTCCTGAATGCAGTCTTCGATATATCTCCCTGATGAACCCGAAGCTGATGATAACCAGACCTTAAATCAATCTTGGAATACACAGAGGTACCTTGCAGTTGATCAAATAAATCATCAATCCGTGGCAACGGATACTTATTCTTTATCGTCGCACGATTCAACTGCCGATAATCTATGCAGAGCCGCATAGAACCATCCTTCTTTTTGACAAAAAGAACTGGTGCTCCCCACGGGGACACACTGGGTCGAATATACCCCTTGTCAAGAAGATCCTGCAACTACTGTTTCAATTCTTGCATCTCCGATGGAGCTAAACGATAAGGAGCTCTAGAGATTGGTGCCGTGCCTGGCACTAAATCAATGCCGAAATCCACATCCCGAACGGGAGGAAAACCAGGAATCTCCTCGGGAAAAACATCCGGAAAATCGCAAACCACTGGAATGTCACTGATACCGACACTATCTGCGGACGAATCAATAGCATAGATAAGGTAGCCTTCCCCGCCCGACTCTAAAGCACGACAGGCTTTCAGAGCAGAAACCACAGGCATCGGGGGTCGCGCTCCCTCTCCATAGAAAAACCAACTGTCGCCCTCAACTGGACGAAACTGCACAAACTTCTGATAACAGTCCACAGTAGCTCTAAACACAGTCAGCACATCTATTCCCAGAATGCAATCAAAATCCTCCATCACAAGAATCATCAAATTAGCAGTTAAAACATTACCCTCAAACTCTAGAGGACAACCCAAAACTAGACGTTTAGCTAGCACCGAATGACCCATCGGTGTGGAAACAGATACCACAACGTCCAAAGAAGTGAAAGGTAATGCATGACGCTTAGCAAATCTCGCAGATATGAATGAATGAGATGCACCAGTGTCAATGAGAACGTAAGCAGGTAATCCACATAATAAAAATAAACCTGCGATAACTCTTTCGTTCTCCTCAGCAGCCTGATCCTGGTTAAGAGCAAAGACCTGCCCTTGAGTACGCTGTCGGAGGTTAGAACCCTGAGTAGACTGTCCCTGCTGTGGCCTCTGATGAACTGAAGCCTGAGAACCAGATCCTGATCCTCCACCCGTCTGTGGACAATCTCTCTTCATGTGGCCCATCTCACCGCACTTGTAACAAGCACCCGCAACCTTGCGACAACGCTCCGTCGGATGATCCTTCCCGCAGTGCTGACACGGGCCCCTCTTCTTCCCAAAATGGTGAACTCCTCCAGATCCAGAGGAAGAAGAAGTAGATCCAGCCTTCTTAAATGCTTGGACGCGGGGACCCAAAGAACTAGTAGGACGAGCAGACTGCATGGCTCGACCTCTCAACAAACTGCCCTCAGCCTGGCGACAACGATTTACAAGGCCCTCATACGATGTCGGATCATCGCAGACAACAACCCGATCATAAATCTCCTGATTGAGGCCCTGAAGAAAATGGTTATATTTGGCCATAGCATTGTCACTGACATACGGAACATATGGAAGCAACTCAAAGAACTTCTGCTGATACTCATCAACAGACAAACTTCCCTGCTTCAGATTGATCAACTCAATCGCCTTGGTCTGCAGAAGAGCTGGCGGAAAGTAAAGCAGCATGAAAGCGGCTCGGAAATCGGCCCAAAGAACTCGACCCTGTCGCTGAACTATCGGTGCAGAGGTAGACCTCCACCACTTGCGCGCACCACCCTCCAGCAAGAAATCAAGGGTATCAATCTGCTGCTCCGCCGAGCACTGAAAAGTCTTGAAGCAGCTCTCCATCCTCTCGAGCCAGTTCTCCGCAACATCCGGGGTCTCACCGCCTGAAAGAGGTTTCGGCCCCATCTGCAAGAACCGATGCATACTAAAACTCCGAGGCTCATCACGACGGTGTTGCCGACGTTCTCGATGCTCTCGACGACGCTCCCGATCGTCGCGGTCTCCCCAGTGTCCAACGCTGCCATGACTACTAGCATCGTCGTCAAAACCAGACATCTCTTAGCTACAAAAGTTACCAGCGATTAAAACCAAAAGAACAGTTCTAAATCCCAAAATCTTAATGCATGCTCTGATACCATAAATGTAGTGACCCGTTCCAGAATCACCTACTAATCAGAACTTAAGCATGCAAAATTAACATTTAAAACTGAATCAGGTAAACAGCGGAAAAACAGTAATACAACCCAATCGAATCTGAAAGTACAAAATACTTAAACAACCAGATCGAACTAAATACCAAGAACAAATACCAACAACTACAGGTCAACCTCTGCCAGCTCCCTGTCCACTCCCTCCTGGACCGTCCAACCTGAGACCTGCCCCATCGAATAGGGTGTCCAAAACAGAGATAAACCGAGGACGTGAGCATAAAACGCTCAGCACCGAAAGCATGAGTATACAAGACTATGACATGCAAAATGTACTGGATACCAGGATCTGGGTATATCGAAATACTGCTCAGGTAAATGACGTCAAGGTATGTAGCACTCTGCGCCGTCGCACCAGGAGGTGGCTCCCATACCAAAATAAACCTGTGGATATACCGGTGACCTGACCACCGTCGGCCAACGGGGTCCAACCATCCACAACAAACGAGGGCTGAGCACCCTCTCAACAGGCTATCTCAAAAATAGTCAGGCTCAACATGATTATGCAAATGCCGCATAATAAACCATGCATCATATGACAGATAATAATGCAACATATAAACATGCAACACATAGCAAAGCATACTCAATCCTGCTATCTCGGATAGTACTTTCGTACCTCAAACCAGTAGATCCTAGCAATCAGTCCTAGAATCAAGTCTGCGTCCGTAGTCAGCCCACTGATGCCGCTAGCTCCCAACTAGAGCACAGCTCCGCTACAAAACCAGTAGCTCCACGCTAGTGCCTAAACCTCGGGAAAAGACTAGAAACCCATCAGAAACGACTAAAACGCTCTGGAACACTCGGAATTGGCGAGTAACAAATGAAGCCTCGCGCCTCTATTTATAGACAACGATCGGACGATCCGATCCACTTCGGACGATCCGATCCACTGTACACTTCGGACCTTCTGAACCCTTATCGGACGATCCGAACCCTGCATGTCTTCCACGTGTCCAGACACCTGTCTTCGGACGATCCGAACTCTGCATGTCTTCCACGTGTCCATCCACTTGTCTTCGGACGATCCGAACCCTGATCGGACGATCCGAACCCTCTTCAGACGATCCGAACTCGGTTCGGTCCTTCCGATCTCAACGAAATATAATTAATCCAATAATTAACTCAAATTAGGCATTGGGATACTACAGTTGCCCTCTCCATGTAATCATTAATTACTTCAAACATCAAATAACGAGTGACATAGAATGATAATGTTAATATCGCATTAAGCATCATGAAGATTAAATTCCTCCCCTTCTTAGACCTAGTTAACAACACAAAAATTTCAACACAAGTGCACACCCATAGTTTACTAGGAATAAGAACTGTCTCATGCAATGAATATGAAATGAAAAATTTACTCCCTTTAAACATATATCCACCATGAATGGAATGATCATCATATTCAATCATGCAACACGCAAAACAATCAACAACAAGGTACAACTCATGCAAAGGGAACACACCATGTGTACTACCCATGCAATCATTTAACTCCTCGCAAGAATTCAAGTCTAATGCATGTGAACACTGGTAGTTAACAAATCCCCACAATTTAGTAACTTGGGGGAAATCAAGATTCATGATACGTACATGCATGTCATCAATCATCTCTAGTCCATAGCAGTCAGTGAATAAGGATAAATTGACACATACTACCTTAACCCTCAAGTTCGCAACCCACATTACAACTCCTTGAAAACAAAATAACACTACTTTAAGGTAAGGGAGAAAGTCATACCTCATAGTTGTTGTAGTGGCAACTAACCTTACCTCGTCGTGATTGCACTTGCATTCTCGAGGCTCAAACTTTTGGGTTCTCCCTTCGACAAGACTCACTTGTCCCCTTGTCATGATAACTCCAAGATCCTGCAAATAAGAAATAGCAATGCTCGGGATTGAACCGGCGATTTCATCACAGTATGGGTAAACCACTTTGTACAAAGGTCCATGTAATGGTTTATGCAATAATAAACAACTCTCAACCTCACTCTTTTCACTCCTTTGGGCCATCAAATTATTTTTCTTTTCTTTTTCTTTGGCCTCTTTTTCTCTCTCTTTTTTCTTTTCTATGGTCATCTCACTCTTTTGTTCACTCTTTCTTTCGACCATATATTTTTCTTTTTCTTTTTCTAAGGCCATCTCACTCTTTTGGACACTCTTTTTTTCGGCATCATCTCTTTTTCTTTTCTTTATTTGATCCTCAAATATTTGTTTTGGTGACAAAGGTATTAATATAATTGGTTCTTTGTTTAGGACAAATGAGTACCTATTCTTCAAACCATCATGTGTTACCTTCCTATCAAATTGCCAAGGCCTACCCAACAAGATATGACAAGCATGCATGGGCACCACATCACACAAAACCATCATCACTATACCTCCCAATCGAAAAAGATACTAGTACTTGTTTATTATCCTTCACTTCCGCACAATCATTCAACCATTGAAGTCTATATGGTTGAGGGTGCTTTAAAGTAGGCAAACTCAACTTCTCCACCATCTCACAACTAGCTACGTTGGTACAACTTCCCCCATCTATAATAACGTTGCAAACATTTTCGTTCACAAAGCACCTAGTATGGAACAAATTCTCCCTTTGGCTAGCCTCCTCATCCTTGACTTGGGCACTCATGATTCGCCTAGTCACTAGCGCTTCTCCTATAACCGCCCCATATCCCTCATCGGGATCCTCCAGCTCAGGCATATCATCATCACTACCCTCGCCATCTCCCTCACTTTGAGACTCATACTCACCATAATCATTCAAAAGCATTACCCTCTTATTAGGACACTCACTAGCAATATGACCCAACCCTTGACATCTAAAACATTTAGTATCTCTAAAACGAGTAGAAGGAGTTTCAGTTTTACCTTGCACTCCGTGTCTAGGTGCCTCTTGATTTGTCTCAATCTTAGGCTTGGTCACCACTTTGCTGTCATCACGCTTTGCTACATTTGGTCGCCAAGAAGAAGACGTACCTCCAGTTTGGTTGGTGCGGCCAACTCCACGCCTTTTGAGTTGTTGTTCCACCTTTATGGCCATTTGCACCATCTCGTCAAGGTCCAAGTAGTGCCTAAGCTCCACTTGATCTTGAATCTCCCTGTTCAAGCCACAAAGAAAACGAGCCATGGTTGCCTCACTATCCTCCTCAATATTGGCCCTAATCATGAATACCTCCATCTCCTTATAGTAGTCCTCAACACTCTTTGACCATTGCCTCAAAGTTTGTAACCTCTTAAACATCTCCCTATAATAGTAGTTAGGCACAAACCTCTTCCTCATGACCCTCTTCATCTCATCCCAAGACTCAATGGGTCTCTCATTATACTCCCTCTTAGTGGTCACTAATTGATCCCACCAAATGAGAGCATAGTCTAAGAATTCAACCACCGCCAACCTCACCTTTTTTTTTCGGAGTAGTTGTGACATTCAAATACGAACTCTACCCTCTTTTACCACTCTAGGTATGCCTCCGGGTCAGATTTCCCATGGAACGATGGAATTTTCATCTTAATGCTACCCATGTGACCATCTTCCCTAGTCTCCTCATATCTACCCCGCATGGCTTCCCTTTTTCCTCTACCAAATCCTCTACCTCCTCCATTCCTACCCCAATTCTCATTTTGAC
>NW_027330872.1:0-5434 GCF_022965805.1 Primulina eburnea
CCCTTCTTAGTCCTAGGCAACCCAAAATAAAGTCCATAGAAATGTCAATCCAAGTTCTTTTTAAGAATAGCACGCAAAAGTGTTCCCAAAGTTCTATTGACAACTTCAGTTTGTCCATCCGTTTGAGGATGACAAGTAGTAGAAAACAACAATTTTGTGCCAAGTTTAGCCCATAAAGTCTTCCAAAAGTAACTCAAGAATTTAACATCGCGACAGAAACAATAGTCCTAGTCATGCCATGCAACCTAACGACTTCTCTAAAGAACAAATCCGCAATGTTTGAAGCATCATCGGTTTTATGACAAGCTATAAAATGTGCCATCTTAGAGAATCTATCCACACAACAACAAAATAGAATCCCTCCCTTCTTAGTCCTAGGCAACCCAAAATAAAGTCCATAGAAATGTCAATCCAAGTTCTTTTTAAGAATAGCACGCAAAAGTGTTCCCAAAGTTCTATTGACAACTTCAGTTTGTCCATCCGTTTGAGGATGACAAGTAGTAGAAAACAATTTTGTGCCAAGTTTAGCCCATAAAGTCTTCCAAAAGTAACTCAAATTTAACATCGCGACCAGAAACAATAGTCCTAGGCATGCCATGCAACCTAGCGACTTCTCTAAAACAAATCCGCAATGTTTGAAGCATCATCGGTTTTATGACAAGCTATAAAATGTGCCATCTTAGAGAATCTATCCACAACAACAAAATAGAATCCCTCCCTTCTTAGTCCTAGGCAACCCAAAATAAAGTCCATAGAAATGTCAATCCAAGTTCTTTTTAAGAATAGCACGCAAAAGTGTTCCCAAAGTTCTATTGACAACTTCAGTTTGTCCATCCGTTTGAGGATGACAAGTAGTAGAAAACAACAATTTTGTGCCAAGTTTAGCCATAAAGTCTTCCAAAAGTAACTCAAGAATTTAACATCGCGATCAGAAGCAATAGTCCTAATGCCATGCAACCTAACGACTTCTCTAAAGAACAAATCCGCAATGTTTGAAGCATCATCGGTTTTATGACAAGCTATAAAATGTGCCATCTTAGAGAATCTATCCACAACAACGAAAATAGAATCCCTCCCTTTCTTAGTCCTAGGCAACCCAAAATAAAGTCCATAGAAATGTCAATCCAAGTTCTTTTTAAGATAGCACGCAAAAGTGTTCCCAAAGTTCTATTGACAACTTCAGTTTGTCCATCCGTTTGAGGATGACAAGTAGTAGAAAACAACAATTTTGTGCCAAGTTTAGCCCATAAAGTCTTCCAAAAGTAACTCAAGAATTTAACATCGCGACAGAAACAATAGTCCTAGGCATGCCATGCAACCTAGCGACTTCTCTAAAACAAATCCGCAATGTTTGAAGCATCATCGGTTTTATGACAAGCTATAAAATGTGCATCTTAGAGAATCTATCCACAACAACGAAAATAGAATCCCTCCCTTCTTAGTCCTAGGCAACCCAAAATAAAGTCCATAGAAATGTCAATCCAAGTTCTTTTTAAGAATAGCACGCAAAAGTGTTCCCAAAGTTCTATTGACAACTTCAGTTTGTCCATCCGTTTGAGGATGACAAGTAGTAGAAAACAACAATTTTGTGCCAAGTTTAGCATAAAGTCTTCCAAAAGTAACTCAAGAATTTAACATCGCGACAGAAACAATAGTCCTAGTGCCATGCAACCTAACGACTTCTCTAAAGAACAAATCCGCAATGTTTGAAGCATCATCGGTTTTATGACAAGCTATAAAATGTGCCATCTTAGAGAATCTATCCACAACAACAAAATAGAATCCCTCCCTTCTTAGTCCTAGGCAACCCAAAATAAAGTCCATAGAAATGTCAATCCAAGTTCTTTTTAAGAATAGCACGCAAAAGTGTTCCCAAAGTTCTATTGACAACTTCAGTTTGTCCATCCGTTTGAGGATGACAAGTAGTAGAAAACAACAATTTTGTGCCAAGTTTAGCCCAAAGTCTTCCAAAAGTAACTCAAATTTAACATCGCGACCAGAAACAATAGTCCTAGGCATGCCATGCAACCTAGCGACTTCTCTAAAGAACAAATCCGCAATGTTTGAAGCATCATCGGTTTTATGACAAGCTATAAAATGTGCCATCTTAGAGAATCTATCCACAACAACGAAAATAGAATCCCTCCCTTCTTAGTCCTAGGCAACCCAAAATAAAGTCCATAGAAATGTCAATCCAAGTTCTTTTTAAGAATAGCACGCAAAAGTGTTCCCAAAGTTCTATTGACAACTTCAGTTTGTCCATCCGTTTGAGGATGACAAGTAGTAGAAAACAACAATTTTGTGCCAAGTTTAGCCATAAAGTCTTCCAAAAGTAACTCAAGAATTTAACATCGCGACCAGAAACAATAGTCCTAGGCATGCCATGCAACCTAGCGACTTCTCTAAAGAACAAATCCGCAATGTTTGAAGCATCATCGGTTTTATGACAAGCTATAAAATGTGCATCTTAGAGAATCTATCCACAACAACAAAATAGAATCCCTCCCTTCTTAGTCCTAGGCAACCCAAAATAAAGTCCATAGAAATGTCAATCCAAGTTCTTTTTAAGAATAGCACGCAAAAGTGTTCCCAAAGTTCTATTGACAACTTCAGTTTGTCCATCCGTTTGAGGATGACAAGTAGTAGAAAACAACAATTTTGTGCCAAGTTTAGCCCATAAAGTCTTCCAAAAGTAACTCAAGAATTTAACATCGCGACAGAAAATAGTCCTAGTCAGCCATGCAACCTAACGACTTCTCTAAAGAACAAATCCGCAATGTTTGAAGCATCATCGGTTTTATGACAAGCTATAAAATGTGCATCTTAGAGAATCTATCCACAACAACGAAAATAGAATCCCTCCCCTTCTTAGTCCTAGGCAACCCAAAATAAAGTCCATAGAAATGTCAATCCAAGTTCTTTTTAAGAATAGCACGCAAAAGTGTTCCCAAAGTTCTATTGACAACTTCAGTTTGTCCATCCGTTTGAGGATGACAAGTAGTAGAAAACAACAATTTTGTGCCAAGTTTAGCCCAAAGTCTTCCAAAAGTAACTCAAGAATTTAACATCGCGACCAGAAACAATAGTCCTAGGATGCCATGCAACCTAGCGACTTCTCTAAAGAACAAATCCGCAATGTTTGAAGCATCATCGGTTTTATGACAAGCTATAAAATGTGCCATCTTAGAGAATCTATCCACAACAACAAATAGAATCCCTCCCTTTTTAGTCCTAGGCAACCCAAAATAAAGTCCATAGAAATGTCAATCCAAGTTCTTTTTAAGAATAGCACGCAAAAGTGTTCCCAAAGTTCTATTGACAACTTCAGTTTGTCCATCCGTTTGAGGAGACAAGTAGTAGAAAACAACAATTTTGTGCCAAGTTTAGCCATAAAGTCTTCCAAAAGTAACTCAAGAATTTAACATCGCGATCAGAAGCAATAGTCCTAGTCATGCCATGCAACCTAACGACTTCTCTAAAGAACAAATCCGCAATGTTTGAAGCATCATCGGTTTTATGACAAGCTATAAAATGTGCCATCTTAGAGAATCTATCCACAACAACGAAAATAGAATCCCTCCCTTTCTAGTCCTAGGCAACCCAAAATAAAGTCCATAGAAATGTCAATCCAAGTTCTTTTTTAAGAATAGCAAAAGTGTTCCCAAAGTTCTATTGACAACTTCAGTTTGTCCATCCGTTTGAGGATGACAAGTAGTAGAAAACAACAATTTTGTGCCAAGTTTAGCCCATAAAGTCTTCCAAAAGTAACTCAATAATTTAACAACCAGAACAATAGTCCTAGGCATGCCATGCAACCTAGCGACTTCTCTAAAGAACAAATCCGCAATGTTTGAAGCATCATCGGTTTTATGACAAGCTATAAAATGTGCCATCTTAGAGAATCTATCCACAACAACGAAATAGAATCCCTCCCTTTCTTAGTCCTAGGCAACCCAAAATAAAGTCCATAGAAATGTCAATCCAATTTTTTAAGAATAGCACGCAAAAGTGTTCCCAAAGTTCTATTGACAACTTCAGTTTGTCCATCCGTTTGAGGATGACAAGTAGTAGAAAACAACAATTTTGTGCCAAGTTTAGCCATAAAGTCTTCCAAAAGTAACTCAAGAATTTAACATCGCGATCAAAGCAATAGTCCTAGTCATGCCATGCAACCTAACGACTTCTCTAAAGAACAAATCCGCAATGTTTGAAGCATCATCGGTTTTATGACAAGCTATAAAATGTGCCATCTTAGAGAATCTATCCACAACAACAAAAATAGAATCCCTCCCTTCTTAGTCCTAGGCAACCCAAAATAAAGTCCATAGAAATGTCAATCCAAGTTCTTTTAAGAATAGCACGCAAAAGTGTTCCCAAAGTATTGATTACAACATTCAGTTTGTCCATCCGTTTGAGGATGACAAGTAGTAGTAGAAAACAACAATTTTGTGCCAAGTTTAGCCCATAAATTCCAAAAGTAACTCAGAATTTAACATCGCGATCAAAGCAATACTAGCAGGCCATGCAACCTAACGACTTCTCTAAAGAACAAATCCGCAATGTTTGAAGCATCATCGGTTTTATGACAAGCTATAAAATGTGCCATCTTAGAGAATCTATCCACAACAACGAAAATAGAATCCCTCCCTTTCTTAGTCCTAGGCAACCCAAAATAAAGTCCATAGAAATGTCAATCCAAGTCTTTTTAAGAATAGCACGCAAAAGTGTTCCCAAAGTTCTATTGACAACTTCAGTTTGTCCATCCGTTTGAGGATGACAAGTAGTAGAAAACAACATTTTGTGCCAAGTTTAGCCCATAAAGTATCCAAAAGTAACTCAAGAATTTAACATCGCGATCAAAAGCAATAGTCCTAGTCATGCCATGCAACCTACGACTTCTCTAAAGAACAAATCCGCAATGTTTGAAGCATCATCGGTTTTATGACAAGCTATAAAATGTGTCATCTTAGAGAATCTATCCACAACAACAAAAATAGAATCCCTCCCTTCTTAGTCCTAGGCAACCCCAAAATAAAGTCCATAGAAATGTCAATCCAAGTTCTTTTTAAGAATAGCACGCAAAAGTGTTCCCAAAGTTCTATTGACAACTTCAGTTTGTCCATCCGTTGAGGATGACAAGTAGTAGAAAACAACAATTTTGTGCCAAGTTTAGCCCAAAAGTCTTCCAAAAGTAACTCAAGAATTTAACATCGCGATCAGAAGCATAGTCCTAGGCATGCCATGCAACCTACGACTTCTCTAAAGAACAAATCCGCAATGTTTGAAGCATCATCGGTTTTATGACAAGCTATAAAAATGTGCCATCTTAGAGAATCTATCCACAACAACAAAATAGAATCTCCCTTTTTAGTCCTAGGCAACCCAAAATAAGTCCATAGAAATGTCAATCCAAGTTCTTTTAAGAATAGCACGC
>NW_027330873.1:0-5924 GCF_022965805.1 Primulina eburnea
AAATGTGCCATCTTAGAGAATCTATCCCAACAACGAAAATAGAATCCATCCCCTTCTTAGTCCTAGGCACCCCAAAATAAAGTCCATAGAAATGTCAATCCAAGTTCTTTTTAAGAATAGCACGCAAAAGTGTTCCCAAAGTTCTATTGACAACTTCAGTTTGTCCATCCGTTTGGGATGACAAGTAGTAGAAAACAACAATTTTGTGCCAAGTTTAGCCCATAAGTATTCCAAAAGTAACTCAAGAATTTAACATCGCGACCAGAAACAATAGTCCTAGGCATGCCATGCACCTACCGACTTCTCTAAAGAACAAATCCGCAATGTTTGAAGCATCATCGTTTTATGCAAGCTAAAAAATGTGCCATCTTAGAATCTATCCACAACAACGAAAATAGAATCCATCCCCTTCTTAGTCCTAGGCAACCCCAAAATAAAGTCCATAGAAATGTCAATCCAAGTTCTTTTTAGAATAGCACGCAAAAGTGTTCCCAAAGTTCTATTGACAACTTCAGTTTGTCCATCCGTTTGAGGATGACAAGTAGTAGAAAACAACAATTTTGTGCCAAGTTTAGACCATAAAGTATTCCAAAAGTAACTCAAGAATTTAACATCGCGACCAGAACAATAGTCCTAGGCATGCCATGCAACCTACCGACTTCTCTAAAGAACAAATCCGCAATGTTTGAAGCATCATCGATTTTATGACAAGCTAAAAATGTGCCATCTTAGAGAATCTATCCACAACAACGAAAATAGAATCCCTCCCTTCTTAGTCCTAGGCAACCCCAAATAAAGTCCATAGAAATGTCAATCCAAGTTCTTTTTAAGAATAGCACGCAAAGTGTTCCCAAGTTCTATTGACAACTTCAGTTTGTCCATCCGTTTGAGGATGACAAGTAGTAGAAAACAACAATTTTGTGCCAAGTTTAGACCATAAAGTATTCAAAAAGTAACTCAAGAATTTAACATCGCGACCAGAAACAATAGTCCTAGGCATGCCATGCAACCTACCGACTTTTCTAAAGAACTAATCCGCAATGTTTGAAACATCATCGATTTTATGGCAAGCTATAAAATGTGCCATCTTAGAGAATCTATCCACAACAACGAAAATAGAATCCATCCCCTTCTTAGTCCTAGGCACCCCAAAATAAAGTCCATAGAAATGTCAATCCAAGTTCTTTTTAAGAATAGCACGCAAAAGTGTTCCCAAAGTTCTATTGACAACTTCAGTTTGTCCATCCGTTTGAGGATGACAAGTAGTAGAAAACAACAATTTTGTGCCAAGTTTAGCCCATAAAGTATTCCAAAGTAACTCAAGAATTTAACATCGCGACCAGAAACAATAGTCCTAGGCATGCCATGCAACCTACCGACTTCTCTAAAGAACAAATCCGCAATGTTTGAACATCATCGTTTTATGCAAGCTATAAAATGTGCCATCTTAGAGAATCTATCCACAACAACGAAAATAGAATCCATCCCCTTCTTAGTCCTAGGCACCCCAAAATAAAGTCCATAGAAATGTCAATCCAAGTTCTTTTTAAGAATAGCACGCAAAAGTGTTCCCAAAGTTCTATTGACAACTTCAGTTTGTCCATCCGTTTGAGGATGACAAGTAGTAGAAAACAACAATTTGTGCCAAGTTTAGACCATAAAGTATTCCAAAAGTAACTCAAGAATTTAACATCGCGACCAGAAACAATAGTCCTAGGCATGCCATGCAACCTACCGACTTCTCTAAAGAACAAATCCGCAATGTTTGAAAATCATCGATTTTATGGCAAGCTATAAAATGTGCCATCTTAGAGAATCTATCCACAACAACGAAAATAGAATCCATCCCCTTCTTAGTCCTAGGCACCCCAAAATAAAGTCCATAGAAATGTCAATCCAAGTTTTTTAAGAATAGCACGCAAAAGTGTTCCCAAAGTTCTATTGACAACTTCAGTTTGTCCATCCGTTTGAGGATGACAAGTAGTAGAAAACAACAATTTTGTGCCAAGTTTAGCCCATAAAGTATTCCAAAAGTAACTCAAGAATTTAACATCGCGACCAGAAACAATAGTCCTAGGCATGCCATGCAACCTACCGACTTCTCTAAAGAACTAATCCGCAATGTTTGAACATCATCGATTTTATGCAAGCTATAAAATGTGCCATCTTAGAGAATCTATCCACAACAACGAAAATAGAATCCTCCCCTTCTTAGTCCTAGGCACCCCAAAATAAAGTCCATAGAAATGTCAATCCAAGTTCTTTTTAAGAATAGCACGCAAAAGTGTTCCCAAAGTTCTATTGACAACTTCAGTTTGTCCATCCGTTTGATGATGACAAGTAGTAGAAAACAACAATTTTGTGCCAAGTTAGACCATAAAGTATTCCAAAAGTAACGCAAGACATTTAACAAATCGCGACCAGAAACAATAGTCCTAGGCATGCCATGCAAACCTAACCGACTTCTCTAAAGAACTAATTCCGCAATGTTTGAAACATCATCGATTTTATGGCAAGCTATAAAAATGTGGCCATCTTAGAGAATCTATCCACAACAACGAAAATAGAATCCATCCCCTTCTTAGTCCTAGGCAACCCCAAAATAAAGTCCATAGAAATGTCAATCCAAGTTCTTTTAAGAATAGCACGCAAAAGTGTTCCCAAAGTTCTATTGACAACTTCAGTTTGTCCATCCGTTTGAGGATGACAAGTAGTAGAAAACAACAATTTTGTGCCAAGTTTAGCCATAAAGTATTCCAAAAGTAACTCAAGAATTTAACATCGCGACCAGAAACAATAGTCCTAGGCATGCCATGCAACCTACCGACTTCTCTAAAGAACTAATCCGCAATGTTTGAACATCATCGATTTTATGGCAAGCTATAAAATGTGCCATCTTAGAGAATCTATCACAACAACAACGAAAATAGAATCCATCCCCTTCTTAGTCCTAGGCACCCCAAAATAAAGTCCATAGAAATGTCAATCCAAGTTCTTTTTAAGAATAGCACGCAAAAGTGTTCCCAAAGTTCTATTGACAACTTCAGTTTGTCCATCCGTTTGAGGATGACAAGTAGTAGAAAACAACAATTTGTGCCAAGTTTAGACCATAAAGTATTCCAAAAGTAACTCAAGAATTTAACATCGCGACCAGAAACAATAGTCCTAGGCATGCCATGCAACCTACCGACTTCTCTAAAGAACTAATCCGCAATGTTTGAACATCATCGATTTTATGGCAAGCTATAAAATGTGCCATCTTAGAGAATCTATCCACAACAACGAAAATAGAATCCCCTTCTTAGTCCTAGGCACCCCAAAATAAAGTCCATAGAAATGTCAATCCAAGTTCTTTTTAAGAATAGCACGCAAAAGTGTTCCCAAAGTTCTATTGACAACTTCAGTTTGTCCATCCGTTTGAGGATGACAAGTAGTAGAAAACAACAATTTTGTGCCAAGTTTAGCCATAAAGTATTCCAAAAGTAACTCAAGAATTTAACATCGCGACCAGAAACAATAATCCTAGGCATGCCATGCAACCTACCGACTTCTCTAAAGAACTAATCCGCAATGTTTGAAGCATCATCGATTTTATGACAAGCTATAAAATGTGCCATCTTAGAGAATCTATCCACAACAACGAAAATAGAATCCATCCCCTTCTTAGTCCTAGGCACCCCAAAATAAAGTCCATAGAAATGTCAATCCAAGTTCTTTTTAAGAATAGCACGCAAAAGTGTTCCCAAAGTTCTATTGACAACTTCAGTTTGTCCATCCGTTTGAGGATGACAAGTAGTAGAAAACAACAATTTTGTGCCAAGTTTAGCCCATAAAGTCTTCCAAAAGAAACTCAAGAATTTAACATCGCGACCAGAAACAATAGTCCTAGGCATGCCATGCAACCTTCCGACTTCTCTAAAGAACAAATCCGCAATGTTTGAAGCATCATCGTTTTATGAAAAGCTATAAAATGTGCCATCTTAGAGAATCTATCCACAACAACGAAAATAGAATCCATCCCCTTCTTAGTCCTAGGCAACCCCAAAATAAAGTCCATAGAAATGTCAATCCAAGTTCTTTTTAAGAATAGCACGCAAAAGTGTTCCCAAAGTTCTATTTACAACTTCAGTATGTCCACCCGTTTGAGGATGACAAGTAGTAGAAAACAACAATTTTGTGCCAAGTTTAGACCATAAAGTATTCCAAAAGTAACTCAAGAATTTAACATCGCGACCAGAACAATAGTCCTAGGCATGCCATGCAACCTACCGACTTCTCTAAAGAACTAATCCGCAATGTTTGAAGCATCATCGTTTTATGACAAGCTATAAAATGTGCCATCTTAGAGAATCTATCCACAACCGAAAATAGAATCCATCCCCTTCTTAGTCCTAGGCACCCCAAAATAAAGTCCATAGAAATGTCAATCCAAGTTCTTTTTAAGAATAGCACGCAAAAGTGTTCCCAAAGTTCTATTGACAACTTCAGTTTGTCCATCCGTTTGAGGATGACAAGTAGTAGAAAACAACAATTTTGTGCCAAGTTTAGACCATAAAGTATTCCAAAAGTAACTCAAGAATTTAACATCGCGACCAGAAACAATAGTCCTAGGCATGCCATGCAACCTACCGACTTCTCTAAAGAACAAATCCGCAATGTTTGAAGCATCATCGTTTTATGACAAGCTATAAAATGTGCCATCTTAGAGAATCTATCCACAACAACGAAAATAGAATCCATCCCCTTCTTAGTCCTAGGCCCCCAAAATAAAGTCCATAGAAATGTCAATCCAAGTTCTTTTTAAGAATAGCACGCAAAAGTGTTCCCAAAGTTCTATTGACAACTTCAGTTTGTCCATCCGTTTGAGGATGACAAGTAGTAGAAAACAACAATTTGTGCCAAGTTTAGACCATAAAGTATTCCAAAAGTAACTCAAGAATTTAACATCGCGACCAGAAACAATAGTCCTAGGCATGCCATGCAACCTAACGACTTCTCTAAGAACTAATCCGCAATGTTTGAACATCATCGTTTTATGGACAAGCTATAAAATGTGCCATCTTAGAGAATCTATCCACAACAACGAAAATAGAATCCCTCCCCTTCTTAGTCCTAGGCAACCCCAAAATAAAGTCCATAGAAATGTCAATCCAAGTTCTTTTTAAGAATAGCACGCAAAAGTGTTCCCAAAGTTCTATTGACAACTTCAGTTTGTCCATCCGTTTGAGGATGACAAGTAGTAGAAAACAACAATTTTGTGCCAAGTTTAGACCATAAAGTATTCCAAAAGTAACTCAAGAATTTAACATCGCGACCAGAAACAATAGTCCTAGGCATGCCATGCAACCTACCGACTTCTCTAAAGAACAAATCCGCAATGTTTGAACATCATCGATTTTATGCAAGCTATAAAATGTGCCATCTTAGAGAATCTATCCACAACAACGAAAATAGAATCCATCCCCTTCTTAGTCCTAGGCAACCCCAAAATAAAGTCCATAGAAATGTCAATCCAAGTTCTTTTTAAGAATAGCACGCAAAAGTGTTCCCAAAGTTCTATTGACAACTTCAGTTTGTCCATCCGTTTGAGGATGACAAGTAGTAGAAAACAACAATTTTGTGCCAAGTTTAGACCATAAAGTATTCCAAAAGTAACTCAAGAATTTAACATCGCGACCAGAAACAATAGTCCTAGGCATGCCATGCAACCTACCGACTTCTCTAAAGAACTAATCCGCAATGTTTGAAACATCATCGATTTTATGGCAAGCTATAAAATGTGCCATCTTAGAGAATCTATCCACAACAACGAAAATAGAATCCATCCCCTTCTTAGTCCTAGGCACCCCAAAATAAAGTCCATAGAAATGTCAATCCAAGTTCTTTTTAAGAATAGCACGCAAAAGTGTTCCCAAAGTTCTATT
>NW_027330874.1:0-6640 GCF_022965805.1 Primulina eburnea
CGAGACTACAAACGAAAGGTATAAGTCAATGTGGTATTGGGAGATGGACTTAAGTCGGTTTAGACTTGGGTTTCCCTAAATCACATACTTTACTTTATTGCATTGATATTTGCATTGATTGATGATATACTTGTTTTCTGGAGTTATAGATTACAGGTATTAGACGAGTAGTCTTATGACAGAAGTGCCGTTAGTGGTGGGATCACCACGGGCACATTGCACGATGTCATAAGATGGTGTATTGGCGGATGTGCCAATGACTGTCACTGGATGTTTGGTTATCGATGTGGATAGGATGGTGGCTTTTTCTATTACTGTTAATCAGTATTGTATCGATGTGGATAGATTAGTAGCTCTTCTATTACTGTTAATCGATGTCATATCGATGTGGATAGAATTAGAGTTGCTTCTATTACTGTTAATCGGTACTATATTGATGTGGATAGAATAATAGCTTCCTCTATTACTGGTAATCGATACCGTATCGATGTGAATAGAACTGGAGTCTTTTCTATTACTGTTGATCGATACCATATCGGCGCGGATAGAACTGGAGTCTTTTCTATTACTGTTAGTCGATATATGCATGCCAACTTCTGGAATCGGGATCCCTAGACTAGGACTGAGTCTAGTCTGAATGATGTAGCTACGAGTATTGTCGACAGTGTGATATTGATTATGTTTCAGACTTTGTTACATATATCTGTTACCTGATTACATGCGTTATATTGTTTATATGATTGCATGTTTCGTTGATTTATACTGGGAGTATATTCTCACCGGTTTATCCGGCTGTTGTCTTGTCTGTATGTGTACTTGACAACAGGTGAGACATGATCAGGGTCGAGGGATGAAGAGAGAGATCGTGATTAGAGTGGTGGCACCGGACTTGGACTAGAGATAGGGTTGAACACTTGATAGTAGTTGTCAAACCCTAGTTTGTATAAATGTGTTGTAATACAGGACTTGTATTTTATATACTAATATGTATATATGTTTTAATTTCACTACGTTCCGCATTTTAAAAAAAAAATTAGACCCTGTTTTTAATTGATTAATTAGTCCCAATTATGATTAAGAACTTGATTAGCGTCCGGGTCCCCACAACAGGTGGTATCAGAGCGATAGATCCCTTAGACTAAGATAGAAGCTAGTGAGCGGGGTAGATTGATTTTCTTTCCTGCTTTTGAGTGCTAGCATGATTCCTGTTTTAATATATGCTACCTGAATTATCTGATATTGATATGGTATTGTATATTATCGGAATGGATCAGCTGTAAGATGATCTGAGGAGGATTGAAACTGGTAAGTGGTATTTGGAATTACTAACCTCTTCGGTTATTAGATATGCCTCCGAGAAGGATACCAGAACAGGGGAGTACATCGTATCCTTTTATGGATGTGACCTACTCCAATGGAGCAATTGTTGAAAAGATTTCAGTCTTTCCATCCACCGACTTTGAGAGGTACGGAGAATTCCGTGGAATGTGAAAGTTGGTTGGACGATATTGAATCGATGTTTGACTCCTTGGAATATACGGAGGAAAAGAGGGTAAAACTGATAGGACACCAACTGCATGACGTTGCTAAACATTGGTGGATCACGACTAGAAGGGCATTGGAACAACGAGGTACGGCCATTACCTGGAATGTGTTTAAGTCTGAATTTTATCTACGGTTCTTTCCAGTTTCATATAGAAAGGACAAGGGAGCCGAGTTTGCAATCTTGAGACAGGGCCAGTTAAACATTGAGGATTATGTGGCTAAGTTCTCTACCCTGCTCCGCTTTGCCCCTCATGTGGCTGGGAATGATGAGGCCGTTGCAGACCAGTTCATAAATGGTCTAAATCCCTGAAATCTTTACCCTGGTAAACACTGGAAGGCCAAACAATTTCACTGATGCTCTGAATCGAGCTAAGGGAGCCGAAGCCGGATTGATAAGACAGAAAGAGGCTTCGTTTGTGCCTTCAGTACCGAGTTCACAGATGCCTCCACCATTTCCTCGATTTGAAAGTGGTAGTGGAAGTGGGAAGAAAGACTTCCTGAAGGCTAAGGGGAAGAAATTCAAGAAAGCTGGAAGTAGTTCATCCAGTTCGAGTGGCTCTAGACAGACTGGTCAGGGCCAGAGTTATACAAGACCATACTGTAGCACTTGTGGAGGGAAGCATTCCACTGAACACTGCAGAGGAGTGTTCGGCAACTGCCGCATCTGTAAACAGCATGGACACTTTGCCCGAGTGTGTCCACAGCGTGGTGCCCAGGGATCACAGGCAGCTGAGTCATCTGGATCAGTGGCCCAGACAGGGAGACGACCCTCTGCCGTTCATTCCTTTCAGCCAGCACCGTCTACTCTGTCACAGCAGAGGCCAGGAGGGGGCCAGAGAGCGAGCCAGCCTCCTAGACAGCAGGCCCGATTGTTTGCTTTGACTGAGGAGCAGGCACAGGATGCACCTGATGATGTCGTGGCAGGTAACTGTTTTATTTCTGGTTATCCTGCATATGTACTGATTGACGCTGGTGCATCACATACTTTTATTTCTGAGAGGTTTGCATTGAGTCATGCGTTACCTATTGAGTCATTGTCTGCGGTAGTGTCTGTCTCTTCTCCGTTAGGGACAGGGCTGATGTCATGAAATCTGTTAAATCGTGTATACTGCAGTACGATGGATGTAAGATCGAATTAGACTGTATTGTACTTGGAATATCTGATTTTGATTGTATTATTGGTATTGATACATTAACCAAGTATAGAGCTACAGTTGATTGTTTCCACAAGATAGTTCGATTCAGACCTGAGATGGCTGAAGAGTGGAAATTTTATGGTAAGGGTTCTCGAGCCAGAATTCCTTTGATATCTGCAATGAATATGACACGATTATTGCAGAAGGGAGCGGATGGATTCCTGGTATATTCAGTTGATTTACTGAAATCGAGCCCATCATTGGCGGATTTGCCAGTGGTGTGTGAATTTGCTGATGTCTTTCCAGATGAGATTCCTGGATTACCTCCGATTCGAGAGATAGACTTCAGCATTGAGTTGATGCCAGGAACAGTTCCGATTTTGAGAGCTCCATACAGGATGGCACCGATCGAATTGAAAGAACTGAAAGAACAGTTGGAGGATTTACTGGCCAAGGGATATATCAGACCGAGTGTATCTCCTTGGGGTGCTCCAGTACTGTTCGTGAGGAAGAAAGATGAGTCGATGAGATTTTGTATCGACTACCGGCAACTGAATAAGGCAACGGTAAAGAATAAATACCCTTTGCCTCATATTGATGATCTGTTTGATCAGTTGCAGGGTTCTTCAGTGTATTCCAAGATCGACTTGAGATCTGGATACCATCAATTGAGAGTCAGGGACTCTGATATCTCTAAGACTGCATTCAGAACCAGGTATGGACATTATGAATTTATTGTCATGCCTTTCGGTTTGACTAATGCACCGACGGTATTTATGGGATTGATGAACCGTGTCTTCCAGAAATATTTGGATGATTTTGTTATCATATTCATTGATGATATATTGATTTATTCAAAGAATATGATTGAACATGCTGATCATCTGAGGACTGTGTTGAGAATTTTGAGGGGAGAGAAACTATATGCTAAATTATCGAAATGCGAGTTCTGGTTGAAACAGGTGATATTTCTGGGACATATTATATCCGGAGATGGTATATCCGTTGATCCCAGTAAGGTTGAGGCAGTGATTTCGTGGCCGAGACCGACATCTGTACCAGAGATACGCAGCTTTATGGGTTTGGCAGGATATTATCGACGATGGGAGTCTCCAATTTGATAGAAGACTGCTGTTTGTCTGGATTAGTATTTGAGACAGATCAGAAACCCATGAGATTATGTGCTATTCAAGCGGAACCAGAGCTAATTTTGAAAATTAAAGCGGCTCAGAAAGGTGATCAGAATATACAGAAGTCGATTGCTATGGTTAGAGCTGGACATCGATCGGAATACCAGGTTCGAAATGGTATTTTGTATGTGAATAATCGTTTAGTTGTGCCGAATGTTTCGGATTTGAGACAACGAATACTGTCAGAAGCGCACAACAGTCGTTTTAGCATTCATCCTGGTGGCAGGAAAATGTATAATGACTTGAAGACACAGTATTGGTGGAAACAGATGAAATCTGATGTTACTGAATTTGTAGCCAAGTGTCTTAATTGCCAACAGGTGAAAGCTGAAAGAAAGAAACCAGGAGGATTATTACAGAGTTTGTCCATTCCTGAATGGAAATGGGATCACATTTCCATGGATTTTGTGACGCAGTTACCGAGATCCTCCCGAGGTTGTAATGCGATTTGGGTCGTGATTGATCGGTTGACCAAATCAGCATGCTTTATTCCATACAAGATGACGTACAGATATGACCAGATGACGGATATTTACGTCAAGGAAGTGATTAGACTGCACGGAGTGCCAAAGTCGATTGTTTCAGACCGTGATCCTCGGTTTACTTCGCACTTCTGGCAGAGTTTGCAGCAAGCTCTCGGTACGAAATTATATTTGAGTACCGCATATCATCCACAGACTGATGGACAGTCAGAGCGTACGATTCAGATATTGGAAGATATGCTGAGAGCTGTAGTGCTTGATTTTAGCACTGGATGGCAAGATGCATTGCCTCTTTGCGAGTTTTCGTACAACAATAGCTATCAAACGAGTATTGAGATGGCCTCATTTGAAGCGTTGTACGGAAAAAAATGCAGATCGCCTCTTTATTGGGATGATATCTCTGAAGTTCCTGAGACTGGACCTGACATGATCAGAGATATAACTGAAATAGTGAAATTGATTCAGAAGAAAATGAAGGCAGCTCAGGACAGACAAGCCAAATATGCCAACCTTCAACGACGACCGTTGGTATTTGAGGCAGGAGACCGAGTATTGCTGAAGATTTCTCCTTTCAGAGGTGTTGTCAGATTTGGCAAGAAAGGGAAATTGTCTCCACGATATGTCGGTCCTTATGAAATTCTCGAGAAGATAGGAGATCGTGCCTATCGACTAGCATTGTCGCCTTCATTATCTGGAATACATGATGTTTTTCATGTATCGATGCTGCGGAAATATCTCCCTGATGATTCACATGTTATTCAACCAGACGAGACTGAGCTGGATGAGACATTGACTTATGTCGAGAAACCGATTCGGATTATCGATCGTAAAGAAAAACAGTTCAGAACAAAGACGATTCCACTTGTGAAAGTTCAATGGACTCGTCATGGTGTTGAAGAAGCCACTTGGGAAACTGAATCTGACATGAGACAGGAATTCCCAGCATTGTTTCACTGATATAAATTTCTTATACAGTTTTGTATATACACTCATTATGGATATGATTGATTACCTGTGATTTCGAGGGCGAAATCATGTCTTAGAGGGGGAGAATTGTAAGGCCCGAGATGTTATCAATTTTATGAGACCCCGAAAAGAAAATATTATTGATGGCATTTTTGTAAATAAGTGGAAAAATACTTGAATTAAATTTGATGGCAATTTGGTAATTAAGTGGAAAAATACTTGAATTAAATTTGATGGCACTTTCGTAATTATGGAGGGACCAAATTGCAAATAGTGGAAAGTTGAGGGACTAAAGTGCAAATATAGAAACTTTGGTGGGACACTTGTCTTTCCATGCTTTGAACGTGTATTCCTCATCCCAAATTCAGAATTTCAGCCAAGAAAACCGAACCTCCATGGTTATTAGCTCCAATTTTTCTTTTATATCTTAGAAAAATTATTGTGCAAGATCTGGCCGTCTGATTTTCGGCCCGAGTATAGTTCTGTGATCCTCTCGACACGAGCTACAACTGGACGTAAGTTTTATTGAATTCTGGTATCATTGGAAATTATGATATTGTAGGAATTTGATATAATTCATATATGGTGTTCTGGACATGTTAGACATCGTAGAATCGAAGTCAGATCAGAAAACAGATTGATTCTGGAATTGTTATGAAATTCTGATTTTATTGATTGAGAATTGAATAGATTTGGATTATAGATTGATTACAAATTGTATCGGATATGGGTTATGATTTGTAATTAATATCTGGTGATATGGTATTGACGGGAATACTGAGATTGTGCCGATGTCGCTGATTGGAATTAATTCAGATTAATCAGATTCAGGGTTGAATTGAGAATGAAACATTGATATTATGATTCTTGATATATTGTTTTAGATTTACAGAGATAGTCTTGAGTTCAGAACTTCGATTGCTTTAGACCGAGACTACAAACGAAAGGTATAAGTCAATGTGGTATTGGGAGATGGACTTAAGTCGGTTTAGACTTGGGTTTCCCTAAATCACATACTTTACTTTATTGCATTGATATTTGCATTGATTGATGATATACTTGTTTTCTGGAGTTATAGATTACAGGTATTAGACGAGTAGTCTTATGACAGAAGTGCCGTTAGTGGTGGGATCACCACGGGCACATTGCACGATGTCATAAGATGGTGTATTGGGGGATGTGCCAATGACTGTCACTGGATGTTTGGCTATCAATGTGGATAGGATGGTGGCTTTTTCTATTACTGTTAATCAGTATTGTATCGATGTGGATAGATTAGTAGCTCTTCTATTACTGTTAATCGATGTCGTATCGATGTGGA
>NW_027330875.1:0-1811 GCF_022965805.1 Primulina eburnea
AACAATTTTGTGCCAAGTTTAGCCCATAAAGTCTTCCAAAAGTAACTCAAGAATTTAACATCGCGACCAGAAACAATAGTCCTAGGCATGCCATGCAACCTAACGACTTCTCTAAAGAACAAATCCGCAATGTTTGAAGCATCATCGGTTTTATGACAAGCTATAAAATGTGCCATCTTAGAGAATCTATCCACAACAACAAAAATAGAATCCCTCCCCTTCTTAGTCTAGGCGACCCCAAAATAAAGTCCATAGAAATGTCAATCCAAGTTCTTTTTAAGAATAGCACGCAAAGTGTTCCCAAAGTTCTATTGACAACTTCAGTTTGTCCATCCGTTTGAGGATGACAAGTAGTAGAAAACAACAATTTTGTGCCAAGTTTAGCCCATAAAGTCTTCCAAAAGTAACTCAAGAATTTAACATCGCGACCAGAAACAATAGTCCTAGGCCCATGCAACCTAACGACTTCTCTAAAGACAAATCCGCAATGTTTGAAGCATCATCGGTTTTATGACAAGCTATAAAATGTGCCATCTTAGAGAATCTATCCACAACAACAAAAATAGAATCCCTCCCCTTCTTAGTCCTAGGCGACCCCAAAATAAAGTCCATAGAAATGTCAATCCAAGTTCTTTTTAAGAATAGCACGCAAAAGTGTTCCCAAAGTTCTATTGACAACTTCAGTTTGTCCATCCGTTTGAGGATGACAAGTAGTAGAAAACAACAATTTTGTGCCAAGTTTAGCCCATAAAGTCTTCCAAAGTAACTCAAGAATTTAACATCGCGACCAGAAACAATAGTCCTAGGCATGCCATGCAACCTAACGACTTCTCTAAAGAACAAATCCGCAATGTTTGAAGCATCATCGGTTTTATGACAAGCTATAAAATGTGCCATCTTAGAGAATCTATCCACAACAACAAAAATAGAATCCCTCCCCTTCTTGTCTAGGGACCCCAAAATAAAGTCCATAGAAATGTCAATCCAAGTTCTTTTTAAGAATAGCACGCAAAGTGTTCCCAAAGTTCTATTGACAACTTAAGTTTGTCCATCCGTTTGAGGATGACAAGTAGTAGAAAACAACAATTTTGTGCCAAGTTTAGCCCATAAAGTCTTCCAAAAGTAACTCAAGAATTTAACATCGCGACCAGAAACAATAGTCCTAGGCATGCCATGCAACCTAACGACTTCTCTAAAGAACAAATCCGCAATGTTTGAAGCATCATCGGTTTTATGACAAGCTATAAAATGTGCCATCTTAGAGAATCTATCCACAACAACAAAAATAGAATCCCTCCCCTTCTTAGTCTAGGCGACCCCAAAATAAAGTCCATAGAAATGTCAATCCAAGTTCTTTTTAAGAATAGCACGCAAAGTGTTCCCAAAGTTCTATTGACAACTTCAGTTTGTCCATCCGTTTGAGGATGACAAGTAGTAGAAAACAACAATTTTGTGCCAAGTTTAGCCCATAAAGTCTTCCAAAGTAACTCAAGAATTTAACATCGCGACCAGAAACAACAGTCCTAGGCATGCCATGCAACCTAACGACTTCTCTAAAGAACAAATGCAATTTTGAAGCATCATCGGTTTATGACAAGCTATAAAATGTGCCATCTTAGAGAATCTATCTACAACAACAAAATAGAATCCTCCCCTTCTTAGTCTAGGGACCCCAAATAAAGTCCATAGAAATGTCAATCCAAGTTCTTTTAAGAATAGCACGCAAAGGGTTCCCAAAGTTCTATTGACAACTTAGTTTGTCCATCCGTTTTGAGGATGAAAGTAGTAGAAAACAACAATTTGGTGCCAAG